>NC_056733.1:1512774305-1513074305 GCF_019279795.1 Protopterus annectens
CCAATCCTAACTCTACATTGTGCCTTAATAAAAACCTTGCCGTAACACTGCCACTACACAAGACACACTCAAACACACAAATACACACTGGTAACATTATATCTATCACCTTACCTAACCCTGATCCTAAGCCTGAAATGCATGCACTGTCACATAAATACACAAACTCTATTCCCTCACCTGTTCCTAACATTAGTCCACATTCTCAAATACACGCACAAACATGCTTACTCTCTATAACCTCACTCACCTTTCTCAGTGAAACATTTCTTCAACCTTTTGACTGCTTGGCTATCAATATGTTTGATATAAAGCACCAGGTATAGCACTCATTGAACAAACAGATGTTCAAAGAAATGTAGGGAACCTATATAGATAGATAGATAGATAGATAGATAGATAGATAGATAGATAGATAGATAGATAGATAGATAGATAGATAGACAGATAAACATATTTATGAGGGGCCCTACCAGAAGAACAAACACTCAGAATTTCATACCTCACAAGATCAATCTGAAAAGCTTGAACCACATATAGTTGACACATGGTAACAGCATTATCACCTTTTTCTGCAGGGGGAAATCCTCCCCTTCACCAGCACCACACCCTACTAATTATATGTACCAATTCCAAGATTGCTCCACAGTGGAAAAAGGGCAAATACTCCAATAGAGCACAATATATGTCCCCCCAAAAAACAGGTGATACCGTTATTTCTGCAGGTTGATCTTACGTGGTTGGAGCTTTACAGCTTCATCACGTGAGGTTCAATATTCTGAGTGCCCACTTTTTTGATAGGACCCATATGTGGAATACGCGGGAGGGGGTCTTGTATATGATTCAGTGAACATTTATTTTAAGGGCATATGGAGTTTTGTAATTAGTGGCAAAGACAAGCATCCCAAGCCAAGTTCCCTAATTATACTTTAAAAGATTTTTCATGATTCATACAAAGCAATCCAACACATAATTTGCTTAACAAATTCATTTTGTTTTCTTTACTTAGAATGCTGTACCATGTTTACTTCATTGAGCTAGGTAAATCAAAATTTTTGCTTAATAAAGCTTAAGGAAGATTGTGTGCGCTTTTATGAATGTAGTATCTTTTTCTGGATTTCTACTCTAGTTCTTGGATCAGTTTCAATAAATTCTTAGTATGGTGATAACTTTGTTAAGATGTGTTACTTTTCAGGTTAGTTATATTTTCAGTTTATTTCTGTTAGTTTAGATAGTTATAATTTGCTTCACATTGCCAGACATAACACTTTTTGATTGGCAAGTTGCAACAATTTCTTTTACATTTTTTATTTTAACATTTTTCTTTGCTTTTTTTATTTCAGAATTTTTCATACAACTACGTGTGAACTTCTGTTTAAAGTGATGAGTTCAGATAGGCAGTATTGTATATGCTTTATTTTGTGGCTGCAATATCTTTTTGTGTATTAACATACATTGAAGCATAAAGGAAATGTGGTCTTCGATATAATTTGTGTTTTATTTTACTTTATTTTATTTTTAACTGTTTTGACGTGTTCTTGGGAGTTGTAGGTAAGTTGGGGGTGTTTTTGTGATTGCGTGTTTGTTTGTATACAGTGCATGTAGTGTATGTGCTTTTGCTTCAGTTTTTAAAGAGCAGTTAGTGTAAATATGGTGGGTTTAGAGGAAGCTTACTAGCTTTAATATATTCTGAACAAAAATTCATATATTAAAATTGTTTCAGGAATTTAACCGCATTCTTTACTAAATATAAAGACTAGTAATGAAAGCTTTCCATTATTCACAAAGACCTCATCACAACTTTTACTATATGGGTCTTTCATTGATGGCATATAGTTGATATAGATATCATGTTGGAAAAACACACGCACACACACACACACACACACACACACACACACACACACACACACACACACACACACTATGTCTGATATGAAAATATTCCCTATTATTAATAAAAATGCCCAGTCAACAAAACAATATAAATAAGTAAATAATTACATATTAGAACATTTATGTGGTTGACATAGAACTCCCCAGGATCTCATTTCCAGTGTGAAAAAAATGCTTCTAAGGAATGAGGGTGGTAATTTCTCATCATGTAGTTTTAAGAAATATGCTTGGTAAAGCAATCAATTTATGGAAAGCATCCACTAATGTAATAATATCAGAATGGGGTATCTCTCCATTTATATAAAGTGCATTGAGTGACATTGTTTCATTATTGTCAGTCACATTCAGATTTTATAAAACTAAATTACCTGTTTTTGATGCTAGAGGTTAAGTCATAATTTATCAATGTTCTTCAGGGGTATATTACACTCCATTAACCTCTTGACATATGGAATCAAGGCTGGACGCATTCAAATGCAGAGAAACTTTCTCTCTGAATTTATATATTCACCCTTGGAAATGCATGCCAAATCATTCAAGGGAAAGATGCATTTTAAGTGCAGTCTAGTCATTTGTGACTTTCACCTTCAAATATATTTTGTATATTCTAACTCATCTTCTTCTACTGAGTCATGAAT
The DNA here is from genome assembly GCF_019279795.1 of Protopterus annectens. Lineage (NCBI taxonomy): Eukaryota > Metazoa > Chordata > Ceratodontiformes > Protopteridae > Protopterus > Protopterus annectens. The sequence continues at coordinate 1,512,776,840 of NC_056733.1, forward strand.
AGTGCAACATGGGGGCATATATGCAGTATAATAGATTTCACTTTTTATGTCCTTCTGCCAACAATGATAACTTTGAATTATTATTTAATTTCTGCACAGCAGATATTATTAATATGTTCAAAGTGAACTTTGCTTTCCCTATACATCACCTAGCTTAATTTCAAAATCTAAACGAGCACATCAAAACACCTCCCATTATCACATCAACTTATCAATGGAAATACAAAAAGATTGCTTGCTGAATATTTTGACATTAATGCAGTCTTACAAGATCTTAGGTATCACCCATTGAAGTCATATGCAACTTTAGGAATACTGTTTCTAGAAATAATAAAGTGAACTAAGAAACCATCTCTGTGCCATCTTATAGCTGGAAGTCATATAGTATCCATATACATTTTTCTAATCAAAGATGATGCAGTGATTAAGATGGCTTAATTGCACATATGCAAGACATCTGTCTGTGTTGTTAGTGAACTGAAATTGGGAAGAGATTTTAAACAGCCATTGTAATTTATGAGTAATTTGTGGGCCAAAGGCCAGCTGTCAGCTCAGTTTAGAATATAATAGCATCTCTGTCTATGTGGCCTCAAGAGCCTTATACTCTAAACGATCTGTAAGTGGGAGTGATACAGTGCTCTGTACAGAGTGGGCAGGAGTACATTCTGAGTATGCAGCTATCACTGCATTCTGAGTATGCAGATAGCAGAGCCTTATAGTCTAAGACTCTGTAAGTGGGAGTGATACAGTGCTCTGTACAGGATGGGCAGGAATACTTTCTGAGTATGCAGATATCACTGCATTCCGAGTATGCATTTAGAGTATGCAGATATCAGAGCTTTATAGTCTAAGGCCCTGTAAGAGGGAATGATACAGTGCTCTATACAGGGTGGACAGGAGGACATTCTGAGTATGCAGATATCACTGCATTCTGAGTATGCAGATATCAGAGCCTTATAGTATAAGGCTCTGTAAGTGTGAGTCATACAATGCTCTATACAGAGTGGGCAGGAGTACATTCTGAGTATGCAGCTATCACTGCATTCCGAGTATGCAGATATCAGAGCCTTATAGTCTAAGGCTTTGTAAGTGGGAGTGATACAATACTCTATACAGGGTAGGCAGGAGGACATTTTGAATATGTAAATATCACTGCATGTTTTTCTCCAAATTAGGGAAATTGACTGTTCTGCCAGAGAATGATGACCCCCAACACCTTTTCTGCTACTCCTCAAAGGGTATTCACTTCCACCGAGTAGGAATTCTTCTGAAATACTAACTCACAATAAAGTCAGAGGCCCACCCAGTAAAGGAACCTATCAAGGAGGGCCTTGGATATGTTAAAAAAAGAGGGCCTTGGATACTTAAGATATTTAAATTACTTAATGAGTATATATATTTATAACTTTTTTTATTGTATAAATGTTTATAATTCAAGTGTTTTACTTGTGTTTATGTGAATGGAAAATGGGGTACTTTGGCCTTTAAGAAAATAACATGGTTTGCCCTTTAATTGTTTTAATTGTTTCATTTATTAGCCTAATTAGATGATTTCTTAGCATTTTTTAGTATTTAAGTAAGTGTTTTGGGGCAGTGCATTGTTCTGATGAAGTTCCAAGTTATGGTAGGGATGAAAGCACTTAACCTGTGTTTATTAATGTTTGTTTGTGGACTTAATCGTCTGGAAGCCTGTTTTTTCCTGAGGATTATGTGGAAGATTTTGAGTATGGAGCTTACTGTGTGAAACAACCAGAGGGCCAATTGTTTTTTATTTAGTGGCACTTGTGGCTATTTTTCCAGAGGTTTATTGTTATTGTTATCTACCAAGGACTGTCTATAGAAATTACATATATATGCACCCATGGATAACTGAGTATGGCAGGAAGCAAGCCTAAGAAAACTGATGGCTCAGGTTGGGGCAGTGAATACAAATATGACAGAAGATTGCAAAATAACTATTGCAGCTTTGATTTCTTATACCACCACTTCAATTTTTCTAAGGCGCTCATTCTAGGTTAATAAATACTAGTATTCTCTTGTAAGAAATTTAAACTTAAGAGAAAAAAAAATGGGTCTGTATCACTTTACTGAAATGCTATTCAGCGAATAGTAATTCATCAAACGTCTGTTTATCAAAGCCACTATTCATTGAATGGCTTTTTAAGCGCAATATCAACTAGGGCAAACCAAAGGTAGGCCAACCAAGTGAACATAAAAAAAAAAACATAAAATTTGAACCCTGCTAAGGTAGGGGCTGTGACCCCACACACTCCTAACTAAATATACCAACTCCAAGATCGCACTACAGTGGGGAAAAGGGACAATTCCAGATGGTGGCCAAACGCTAGTTTACCCTAGGAAAATTTTCCAATTGATGAATTTGATAAACAGAGGTGTGATGAATTGTTGTTCACTGAATAGCAGTTCAATAAAGTGATATAGACCCAAAAAACATACTGATAGCTACTTGTGAATTAAAGAATAATAAAAAGCTAAGCTATGCCCCTTCCTAGTCTGCTTATTTTATAGGTTCATAGGTAGGTACTAGGCTATCTGCCCGAGGGCATTTATAAGCCTAGCCAGAGTGTGTTGGGTTTCGCCGCCCCATTCATTAATTAACTGAGCCTCTGTCACGCAGAGCCAATGAAGTGATCCCAGGGGTGAACTTTCTGTTACCCATCCACTCGTCAAGGCTTCTCTTGAAGAGTGTTAGTGAGGGGCTCTGCCTAATGTAGTTAGGAATTTTGTTCCAAAGCATGGGGAGTCTCTGTGACAGGAATCTATCCCTCCAGCATGTTCTATTTATTGTTGTGGCGAGGTTTAGCTCACTAGACCACGTGGCTCACAGTGACTTGGATTTCTTTAGGTGGAGCATGTCCATCAATTCTGAGTTGGACATGGCTTTGTAAGTCAGGCAGAGATCACCTCTGAGTAAGCAATATGCCACTGAGTACAGCCAGAGTTTTTTCAGTCGGGCTGCATAGGACATATGTTTGAGGCCAGTAATCCTCTTGGTGAGGTGCTTTTGTGGTCTTTCAAGCTGCTGGAATTGTTTTGTGAGGTACATCCCAAATGGGGCATTGTATTCTATGATGGATCTAATGAGTGATGAGTAGAGGGGCACTATAACCTCTTTATTTCTATTTGCAAACTCCTTAGTAATTAGATGGGCCACATAGAAGGATTTCCTAACTACTTTGGCAATATGATTGTCAAATGAGAGATTATTATCTACCTGGGTCCCCAGATCTCTTATTACCTCTTCTGTATTAAAGGGTCTGCCGCCTATGTGGTAATTCGTGGGTGTTTTGTTTTTCCCAAACAGGATGACTATGCATTTTTTGGCATTTAGCTTGAGGCCATGACTTTGACACCAGGTGTCTGTCTCAGTAAGGCCTTTTAGGAGGATGTTCGTGTCAGCCGGAGAGTCAATTATGGCTCCCAGTTTGCAGTCATTGGCGAACTTGGTTAGCCATAGTCCTCCTGTGTTTGCCTGTACTTCTGAGAAATATATGCCGAACAGTAGGGGTCCCAGAACTGAGCCTAGCGGGACACCACTTGTGACTGGTTTAGAGTCAGACCTGGAGCCTGCTACAGTCACTAAACTCACTACAGTCCCTTTTTTATTCATAGAAACTGCATCTGTCCAGTTGAGTATTGAACCTGTTTTCATGCATGTGTATATAGATACACACACACACACACACACACACACACACACACACACACACACACACACACACACACACACAAAACGAGCACATAGACACAGACACACACATATACAAGCAAACTTTCTTACTATGTTCTGAAACAACAACCATTTTCTGTCATAAATAATGTCACTTGGTATTTTGAGTGAATATTTGGCAATTATATTGATAAGTTATTGTTTATGTGCATTTTTTTCTAAATGTCCCACAGAAAACCTACTTAAAAACATTAAATATTATCAGACCTCCATGGTTCCAGATTATGCTTTTGTGTCTGTTTTTCCATCTTGCATCAGAGGATAAATGTTTAGTCCTTGCAACATTTTAGTTCCATTTCTCTTCAGATTTTCACCACTTCATTAACATCTATATTAATAAGTATTGAGTGCTCATCTGACTCAGTATTATTACTGATGTCTCAGATAGCTTGGGTTAAGCCATGGAGGGATAATAATACAGTTTGAAAGATTAGGTTTCACTTTGTAATCTGTTAGACATAGATATAGTATTCTCTTTGTATAGGCCTAGAAATTAAGCAATATTAAGGCAAACATATACACTTTACATGCAGATTCAATGGAAAGGAATGTTTCAGTAACCTTACATCAAGAATACTGATAAGAATAAAATGTGCTAACAGAATGTGCAATACATTAAGTATGAACAAGCTTCGTAACCAATGTTAAAGAAGTGTGTAGAACTTGTAGGAAATTAACAGGGTTTTGGTATTATTTAGGAGATATACTTCAGACACAGAAATGAGTTAGCTCATTAGTTTCTACTGATATGCAGAAATTCATTGCAGTGCCGTTCACAGCGGTTTGGTAAAGACACTCAAGAGTGAGTGCAGAGCTGGATCAAATATCCAGTGTTCCGGACTATTAATTATTATATTATTCAAGAGGAAAGGAATTATTCTTAGTATAAGTGCAGAAGCTACAGTCATTATAATTCAGACTGTTTCAGATTATCAGCACTATTATTGGCGACAATAAGATTTGATTTGGATATTGTTGAGATTTACCTCCATTGTACATTATAAACATTCTTAACTGAACTACAGTGTATGCAGACTTTTATTTTGAAAGGTAGAAGAAGATTTGGCATGTAAAGGTGAGACTGGCAGCTGTTTAGCACAGTTCTGGGTAATTAACAGATCGAGACATTCATTATCGCCTCATTCCACTTCCTTCCAGTTATTTCCAGTTCCTGCCAGTAGTCCATAGTCCTTTCAATTCTTACACAGTTAACTAGAATGAAACACATTTTCCTTGGCATCTGACATGTGGATTTTCCAAAACAGAAACCATTATTGGTGTTTGAACCTCACACCAGAATGGATTAATAAATGAGACCGATGTCCTTACTTATCTAGGCACAATGACAATTTGACAATTTTTAAAAAAATGCTTCATTCCATCTTTTCTTCCACTAGAAAGAGACACTTGATATGGCAACAAACTTTTCTTTCTTTGATGATGTGATAGTTTTGTTTCTGTAATGGGTAAGGTAATTTTTTGTAACATGACCAGTCTAACCAAAAGTACTTTATTTGTCTTGTTGAGAATTAGCATACTCAATGTCACTACCATGACAAACAGTAAGGGATCATCTACAAACTCTTTTATTTCATGTAGGAGATATCTATACCAAGCGATTGCAGCCCCCAAACATCTCGCACCATACAGCCTACCTCGATCTAGCTAAGGTACAAGCACAACACAGGAGGCTGGCTGAGTTTGCAGATGAGATGACTGCAAAACTGCGTCATAGTAGAAAACACATCTGACACACACATCCTTTTCAGAAGGGTCTCACAGAAGCGGATAACTGGTGCCAGAGCACGCTAAAGTTAAATGCCAAAATATGCTGTGGAAATCCCGTACACCATGTGAGGAGGCAGAGCACTGGCCTTGTTCAAAGAGAAATCTTGACCAATGTCAGTGTCACTGCTGCGACAGAGCACAGCAAAATAATGGGTATAGTTCCCCCATACTAAAGGGGTGGTGTAAACCACAAAACAATGGGCTAGGCTATTCTTCATGGAGAAACACAGTGTCAACATGGCAGCATCTTCTTAAACTGCAAGCAAAGAAGATTCCTGCCATGGTTGCCTTATATGTGGTCAGTGACTGACTGGTTGACCATTATCCCATGTTCCTAGTCTCCTAAATTTAAGAGTTCTTGTTTGAATTTCCTGTTTAAATGAGTATACTGCAAGATTGCAGCCAATGTAATTTATGCTTTCAACCCAGAGCTGTGAAATAACATATTTAACTAATGTTGTTAGTGAAGTAAGTCCTCCCAGAGAAGGCTGCAATAGGGTTTGACGCCTAGAAAAGAAAGATGTTAGTGATGTTTGCACTTTTGGTGGGTTATAAATTGCAGTTATAATCAATTTGTACTTGCAAGTTTGTCTTTGTTTTGTCTGCAGTCGACTTCCTATACTGGAGCTTTTCTTGTCAGTGATCAAAGATAAACTGGCATTTGACAGGCATGCGTTATATAATTTCACAGGCAAGAATATCAGCTGTACCCCTTAAAAACCTCAGTGAACATGGAAACAAGAATAGTGACATGACCCAGCCCTCTTCACACATACAGAGCTTGTCACAAACGTCATTTTTATGACTAAATTAAGTCCTACAGGGCATTGTTATTCATCTAAACCATTGCATATGTGTGATTTAGCTATTGTATATACTGCACTATGATTTAAGCTGCGGTGGTGCAGCGGTAGCATTGTCGCCTCATAGCAAGAGGTTCCCCCACTCGATTCTCGGCTGGAGCGCCTTCTGTGTGGAGTCTGCATGTCCTCCCCACGGTCGAGTGGCATTCGAAAGACATGTGTGAATGGGCATGCCTTCATTGAAGGTTGGGCTTTGGGCTGGCACCTCAGGACCATAAAAATCGATTGCCAATCATTAGCGGACCGGAGTTCCACTGTGGCGACCCCTAACTGGGAAAAGACAAAAGAAAAACAATATACTGCACTATGATTTAAGCAAAGTGAGTAGGGTACTATTTTTCCCACTTTAACCTTATGTACATATTCTCCAATTCCTGTTGTAACCTTGACTATATTTCTTTTGCCATATTTCTGCTGGCATTTTTCTTCCTAGGCCTCCAATGAAAATGAGCCCTGTCAATCTGGATACTCATAGACACTAAACAAAAATGAAATACAATGAAGGCTGTCTCTGGCTACATGCCAGTGTACACAGTTTTCATGTTTAGAAAGCTTCCTATTCTAAAAAGTATACTAGCTGAAATTTTTTGTTTTACGATATCAGTAATACAAAAGGCTTAGAAAGGCACATATGAATGCATGTTGTTATGTTTTACACCATGCATACTGTCATTTTTCTGATATTGCCACTCAAGAAATGCAGAACAAAAAAAAAAGCACATACACATGCACACATATGTGCATACACGCATGCACGCAAACATATATATTCTGATAAAGAACTTCAAGAAAGCAACAAAGAATACAGAGATGTACAGATAGGCCTGAGGTATTAACATTTACAATGACCAAAAGGTGATACTCCAAATTAAAAAGATATAATTTAGTACAGTGACATTTTTGTTATAATTGGAAGTGGCAGAGTTTTGTTGAATGTGAATGTTTTACACAATGTTTTAGTTTAGCTAGTTTGCTACACAGTGCAAGGGGTTACAGCCCTCACTACAATCCATGTGAGCTGGGATTGATTAGCTGCCCTAGCAGGTGTAGATGTGGAGTGCAGGGTTTATGTTTTACATGCCTAATAACGCCATGAAAGTGTAAGGGGGAGGGTGCATGTCTGGTAGCAAACACTGCTCAATGACTTCCCAAAGTAGGACATGAAAAACCTATTCCAAGCAGGTGGTCTGAGTGGACTGGGACATCTGCAGTCTAATGTCACTTGCAAGAGCATCTGTATTTTAAGTCTCATTTGGGAACATCTATTGAGCAGGGGCCTGGGAGTTATGGCTTAATGCATTTGCCACAATCCACCATAAATGATAGCTGTATTCCCAGATCCCAAATCTTGCCCCTGAATGGATTGAATAGGCTGATGAATGTTTGGCATTGCAGGGAGAATATAGGTCATCATGCTGTTTAGTGTGAAGGACTAATAGTCACATGTGTGAATAACCGACAAAAATCATGTTTCAACCATCATGATTTTTTTTTCCATTTTTAGTGATGGCTATGGAAGAAAAGTGCCTGCCTATTCTTGGCTGAGAAAGAACTCAAGCCAAAATAGAGTAAGAATGTTTTGGACAGTAAGGCTACTACTATCCATTTGGTTGATGTATTAATCCCAAGTCAATGCCCACCTCACTCACGGGGGATAATTTCATTAATTTAAATGTGTTTTCTCAAATACTTTTCAATATAGTTTAGTTATTGCTCAGGCAGGAACAAATAACACTAATAGACTAATTTGTGTACAATGCACCCATTATCCTAGATATGCTGAAACTGGTAAATGTCAGGGGGGCAACCTTCTACTTTCTGATATTCTGCATTTCCTGCCTCTGTCTTTGAGTTTAAAACAACAAAGCAGTACAATTCAGTAGCTGATTGAGAGGAGAAATGTTTAAAGAAAGAAATGATACTATACCTTTATGGGAGATTATGAAAGGGAATATTGACTGTATGTTTATGATAATTTTTTATTTATTAACCAGAAAAGACCAACTTGGAATGAAGCCAATTTTCAGCAGAGGCCCAGGGAGAAATGCTCTAGATGCATGTATTTGTAATGTGGGAGGAAACCCACATGAATGCAGGTAGGACATGCAAACTCTGCACAGAAGGCACTCCAGATGAGAATCATACCACAGAATCTCTTGCTGTGGGGTGACAATGCTACGGCTGCACCACTGTGCCATCCAATAATAATAAATGCTATCTAAGTCACTGTGCAAGCAAATGACTGATTGGTAAAAACTATCCAGATAGTCAAATCACTTGTAGTCAAACATTATGCTGCAATTGTAGCTGTACGACAACAACTTAAAGTTTTGTTCAATTATTTTTAAAAAATGCTAGAAGCACTAATAGCAATGGGCATGATGATCATTTGCTCTTAACTATCAATGGAAGTGGTATGGGGTATTATGATCGGACCTCCAATAGCAATCTGCATATTATGTGTTCAAGACATGGATGCAAAGAAATTAATTTCAAAGACACATAATGTTATTCTATGGTCAGAGATTCAATCTTAACTCTTGATGGTGTATGAAGATTCATATGCTCTATGTACTAGTTGTTACACATAATAAAAAATAAAAATAAAAATAAAAAATAAAAAAATAACTCTGGATCCCACCCAGTTCGGGTTTGTGAAAGGCAGATCATGCCTCCTGAACCTGATTGACTTCTTTGAGGCAGTCACCAAAGCCGAGGATGAGGGTAAGGTGGTTCACACAGCCTATCTTGACCTCGCCAAGGCTTTCAACACCATCCCCCATTCTGGAGTTATAGCTAAACTCACTAAACTAGGTATAAATCCCTACATCACAAGATGGGTTGCCAACTGGATCACTGACAGAATCCACACTGTAAAAGTTGCAGACTCCAAATCTGACCTCAAAGCAGTGACAAGTGGAGTTCCACAGGGTTTTGTCCCTGGACCTCTCCTGTTTGGTATCTACTTCTCTGAAGTACAGGCTAACACAGAAGGCCTCTGGCTAATGAAGTTTGCAGATGACTGCAAACTAGGAGCTATAGTCAAGTCCCCAAATGATGTGGACATCCTACAGAAGGGCCTCACTGAGACAGATGCCTGGTGTCAGAGCCATGGCCTCAAACTCAGTGCCAAAAAGTGTAGTGTCATCCCCTTTGGTAAAAACTCTGTACCCATGAACTACCACATAAGCAGCAATCTACTTAACACCAAATGCATGATGAGACATTTGGACCCAGGTGGACAGTAGTCTCTCCTTTGATAGTCACATCGCCACAGTCGTCGGGAAGTCCTTCCATGTGGCACACCTCATCATAAAAGGGTTCTCATCCAGGAAAAAAGAGGTCATTGTTCCCCTCTACTTGTCACTCATTAGACCCATTATAGAGTACAATGCCCCTTTTGGAATGTACCTCACAAGACATCTGCAGCAGCTGGAAAGGCCACAGAAGTACCTCATAAAGTGGATTACTGGCCTCAAACAAATGCCCAATACTGACCGCCTCAAAAACTTCAGCTTTACTCAGTAGCATATCACCTACTCCGAGGCGATCTCTGCCTAACATATAAAGCTATGCCAAACCCAGAGCTGTTGGACATGGTATACCTAAAGAAATCTCAATCCCTCCGAGCTAGATGCTCTAGGGACCTAAACCTTGTCACCACAATAAACAGGACATGCTGGAGGGATAGATTCCTGTCCCAGAGACTTCCTATACTCTGGAACAAGCTACCCATCTATGTCAAGCAAAGGTCTTCATTAGCACTCTTCAAGAAAAATCTTGATGAGTGGATGGGAAATAGGAAATACACCCCGGGGATCACTTCTGTGTCTCTGCTCGACAGTGGCACAGGAAAATAACTTTCTTGGGTGGCGTAAGCTATGGAACCTTGCTGGCTAGGCTTACATAGGCCCTTGGGCCGATAGCCTAGTACCTACCTATGAACCTATGAACCTATAAAAGCGCAATGTGTTTTGCTGGCTAAAGACAGCTAGAGAGGTTAGCATTTTGAAATACACTCAAAAGCAGATTGTAGGGATATGTATCCTTGACATCAGTTGCATCATTTACAAACAGTATTGATTAAAAATAACAGTTACGTGGGTTTGATCTCTATAAATTGTTTTCAGTACAGGGAGGTATACGCAGTGCAATATCATCAGTAGCAATGACTGTCATGTATTATTTAGAATATTTGTTACTATAAAGACATGTTCAAAATCTAGGACACATGAAAATAAATCAAAAAATTAGAGTAGCCCAGAGAAAGGAAGGAGGGGAGGAGTCATAAGGAAGACAAAGGAGACAAGATGATAGAGGAGGGTATAGACTGTGATTACAGTATATCACATTTTCTGCAGTAGAAAGTTAATGGCACAAATTCATATAGCTGTAAGAGTACTAGTTTAACCATGGGTAGCGCAGGTGCAGACCTGTTTATCTATCATTCATTGTTTTAGTTGGCATTTAAAGGGTTTCATGGTGCAGGTTATTCTTAAGTAGAGTGGGATGCCATTCCAGCTATTAACAATGCAGTGTGAATACAAGGAGTAGCCAGCATTGTTGTTAGGTTTAGTTATAGAGTAATGATTTGTTAATGGCCCACAGAGGTCTCTTGGTAGTGTAAGGTTGAATGTTTGTGTGAAGAGATAGGAATTTACCATGGCTGTACAATAGATTGAAGGCTGTAATAAATTGTGAATACAATAGACTATTATTTAGTTTGAGTTTAGTTTAGTTTAGTATATTTGTTTTAGAGACAGGCAGTGATATGATGTATATTGTTGGTTCATTGCAAATTTAGTTACTTTATTGTAGCATTGTTCTAATTTGACTGATAGATATGAGTTGAGATTGGTTAGAATAAGAAGTGGCTATGCTTCGTCTAGCAGAGCCAGTAAATTACTCTTTTACACTATAGAGGCAGTTTAACATTTGGCTTGTCTTCTGTATGGGTTGCTGAAGGTGGAGATCAAATCTCAGTTTGCTGACTACAATCACACATAGTAGGCTTTGTGGCATACCAGTTCTACACTAGTCTTGTCAGATGACAGTATATGAAATGACGATTTTTGGGAGGAGTGAGCATTGGGGTTGAGCAGGAGTAGTTTAGCCTTTTTTGCATTCAGGAAGAGTTGTGATTTGTCAAGCCAAGCTTTTTTGCAGGAGAAGGATGTCTGGGTGAGTGTTCTGAACATGGGTAGTGTCCTAGTAGCATATATTAGAGCTGAGTCATTGGAGTACTATACAATGGCGGCCTCTTTGTCTGTTTTACATCTTTGATAAATAAGTTAAAAAGTAGTGGTCCTAGAATGCAACCTTGTGGGATTCTGACAGATATAGGAAAGAAAGAGGAGAAATCATTTTGCCATTTCACTGTTTGACACATATTAATGAGGTAAATAACAAACCAATTAAGTAAGGAGAGTGATACTGCTTACGAAGAGTGTTTAGTTAGGAGAATTTGTTTGTATGGAATACCTAAGAAGTAGGGCTGAGGTTAGAAGACCTGAATCTCTATTGTGATTTATTATATCTGTAAATCTTAGAAGGGTAGTGGTTTTACTGTGACTGTGTCTGAAACCATGCTTTGAGGGTGAGAGGAGGTTATGAGAAGTAATATATGTAGTAAGTTGAGAGTGAATAGATTTCGGATAAGACTGAGAGAATAGTGATTGGTCTATAGTTTGTGAGCTTGGTTGATAAGCCCTTTTATGGAGGGGTATTATATAGGATTTCTTCCATAATGTATTTTTCTTGCATAAAGTGGTTTATTAGAATTGAAATAGGATATGCAAGGCTCTCTACAGAACTGCAGCTGGTTTGAGGTATTCAGATGGAGGTTGGTCAGGGGCAGTGGTTGTTGTCTTGAAGATGCATATATATTTCTTAATTGTATATATTGGCACTGGAGTGAGTGTGAAGGCCTATTTTGGCTTCAGTGACTGCAGTGGAATGGATGGATTTGTAGTTGCATTGTTTTGCAGGAAGGAGGTTACTGTATTTATAAAATGTGAGTTAAAATGTGAAGCAATGCTTTGGGAGTTATTGGTTGGGGATGACCTGGGTTGGGTTGATTTTTCAGAATTGAACAATATATTTATTGATTCTATAAGCTTTGTAAATTGTTTGATGAATTTTGGGTGTTGCTATAATAAGCTTTTTTGTTCCGTTTTATGTATTCTTTGCTATAGTTCTTGCACTGCCTATATTGTTGCAGGAATGCTTGAGACTTGGATTGTAACTATGAGTTCCATCTCTAAGTTGCACAAGTTGTTCTGTTTTTCTAATTAACTGAGATGCTGGTTTGTTTTTTACTCTTCTTAGTAGTGATTGCTCTGTCTGAATATTTAGAAATATTGTATTGAATGCAAGTACTTCTTCATCAAAGGGAATAGTTTTAAGGGGTCTATATTATATGTTCGAAGTTTGAAATGGCCTACAGCCCTTAGGTTTTTTTTTTTTTAGCATCTTTTCAAAGTTTTATAACTTTGAAGATTTAAATTCAATATTTTAACATTCAAAGTTATAAAACTTTGAACATATGATATAGACCGGTTTTAAGACTGTTGATCTGAAGCAGACTGGAAGTAAAATTTTTTTAGTGAAGTTGCTGAAGTTTTTGACTGTGCTATACTGATGAACTTTGGGAGCTGTTTGGGGATGCTGATTATGTAGCTTAGTTGGGGGTCACTTAGGCTATTGGTTAGGGTGCCACTTCTGGCAACATTGTTTAGGTTAGATGTTTGAATCCAGTCTAGGATGGGTTTTTTAGATGTGGCATTGTTAATGCTAGTTGGAGTATTTATCAACTGACAGAAGCTATATAATGGAATTAAATTTTTTGGGTTTTCTTCAGCTATCTTTTGCCAGTCTATGTTAATATCTGCAAGCAAGATAATTTCCAGTCTTACCTTGGCTGAAATCCAAAATATGATCTCTTCAGGGATGCGGATGCTGTTACCAGGTGGTATGTTTAGATCTATGATGGCTAGAGATTTTTGAGTATTCAGCTTGAGGGATGAGATTTGAAGCTCAGCATTGTTTAAAGTGGGTATTGTATAATGATAATTGGACAGATCCAAAACATTTCTGTAACAAAAACAGCAACTTCATCTGATTTTTGTTTGTTCTTTCTAGTCTGAGTATATTATAACCTGGTGGGAGCATTCCTGCATCTTTAGTAATTGGCTTTACCCAGGTTTCTGTGTCAAAGAAAAGATCAGGGGAGAAGTTGGCTATACAGGCATGAACATCTATGATTTTGTTATAGAGACTTCTTAGGTTACTGTGTAGTATTTTACATCCTAGGTGGTTGGAGAGGTAGCCCCTTGCTCTTTCAGGATGCATGGAGGCTGGTTTGGTGGGGTCTGTCATTAGATGAGTAGGTCCAGGATTGGGGATGTATATCCCATCCAAGTATTATTGCACAGTTAACAATGTGGCTATTGAAGAGTCATTTATATTTGGGGTTGTATTTATAAATGATTTTAGATAATGACAGACCACGTGCTGCCTGGTTGTATTTCTGGTTGCTAATGTAATTAATGTTAAGTAGGCTGAAGAAGATATTAGAGAAATATGTTGTGGTATCCTGATTTAAGTATTTTGTGGAAGGTGCATGTAAGCAACAACAGAAGAGAGATGTGGGATAGCTGGTTGGAGGTGTGAGTGCAATAAGAAATGCTAGTGACAGAAGATGACGTAGACAGATGAAAGTGGGTAGCAGGAGGAATGTGGAGGGGTGCAGTTATAGATATAATAGATTAATGGGAGGAGTAAGGTGGAGTAAGATGATAGGTAGGATTGATATATAGGTATAGGGATTGGTAGGTAGGATTAATCGGTAGGTATATGGAAATATTTAGTTTAAAATTTAAGATCAGAATAAGGCACATTTCATTATATTTTGTATTGAAGTTTTGATATTGTGAACATTTTAATACAATATCATTCAACACACATACCATCATATAAGAAACAATGTAAAATAGATATTATTCAACATGCCAGATAAAATATAAAACATTATGACATATGACAGGTTGAGAGGGTGGCCTAATGGTTAAGGTATTTGCCTTATAAACACAAGGTACAGGGTTTGAGTCTCAAAAGGGATAATTGGCTAGGCTTAAAATGGCTCATAAGGGCAGTTAGCCTAGTACTAATTTATGAATCTATGAAGCTCTGCATTATCATCATCATTCAAAATTCAATCAACATCCCCTCTCCATTAATCTCTCAGAAGATGACGCCATGTCTATACATTCCAATTATCCATTATTATGCTTCTTTACTAAAATATAGTCTCCATTTTCTTGCCTTGACTTCTTGTGTACATAACAATTAGTTGTACACTTTTATATTATTTGTCCATATTTTTACATCATCCGTTCAAGAGCTAGCTTCCATCCTTTTGCTCTTAAGCTTCTCACCCATCTGCTTTAAATAGCATTTGAATTTTCTCAGATTCCTTCCACCCGTGTTCTTCAATTCCGATCGCAAGCGACAAATTGGCACATGATAGACATTGGTTTGCCAAATAACTTTTTCCACTTTTCTAACACCCCCCCTCAAAAAAAGTGCTTATCTCATCTGCAGTGCCAAAACATATGAAGATCACCTGCTTCTGCACTTCCTCCATCTCCCATCTTCCATTCCTGAAAAATCTGCACCAGCATCCTTAGCCATTTGTGCAGTCACTGCATATAGTGGCCCTGAGTTATTGGGAGTGGTTTCAGCCTCACAATTATTTTCAAGCACTCATTCCATGCAGATTTAGAAAGTCCAAACTTCTCCGTTTTTCTCTTATTGCTCTCAATTTCTCCATTTCTTCATTGCATTTATTTCTGTTTAATTCTGCATAAACCGCTCCACGTTTAACAGCTTCAGGTTATTTTCTTTCCCTGTCCAATGAATTCTTACACTCTCCTTTACCTTCCTCTCAACCCTTAAGTCCTCCCTTCCTCAGCTGTTGCATATTTGTTATTCTCAGCTGTTTGTAATGAAGCCATCCTCCTTCCTGCATGCAATACCCATTACTAATTTGCTGCCACTCCAGCAACCTCCTGGAGGAGCTTTCCAGTCAATTAGACAGGTTTGCTACATAATTAATTGCTCATCACAATCCTCTCCTCCAATGTACTGGTTTACCCTGAATTGCACTTTCTAGGTTGTCACATAGCCATATATGGTGCAGACCCATTAAGACATCATAATTTCCTTTCATTTCTTTAACATATATATTCAAAGTATTTTGAGCTTTATTTTTGATACCCCCTATTCCTCTCCATCCTTCCCCTGAACACTACTTTGGAAAACAAATGCTGTAGCTGCTGCCACTATATAGAGGTGCTAATGAGGAATTACTCATCATCCTCATCACCCGGATAATCTTAGACTTCCTTCCTTCCAGTACCCTATTACCCCTCTCTTTGACATACAAATTTATCTGTGCTCTGTCAATTTCTGATATTTTACAAAAATTAGGCAGATGCCTAGGTTTGTCTAACACCCTATAAAGGATCATCATTTGAAAAAGGCTTATTTCCTCAGTTAGTGTAAAAGCCCTATTAGATCCTCTCTATAGCAGCATTTTAATCTGCTCTTAAAGATCGACATAACTGACTTTTGTTAACGTATCCCCAGTTTCCTCCTTTTTCAAAACCAGACATTTCCTACCACCTTTTTTATTAATCATCTTGTGAAGAATTCATTGGTCTCCCTTCACAAACTGGAAATGTTTCAGACCAATTTCATTCTAATCTTGATTCCACGCTAAAGTTTTCATAAATCTCCTCCACACCTGGCATCACAAAGTCTAAACTGTCTTGCAGTGATCATACAGTATTATGGAAAAAGTAGAAACATTTTCCATTTACAATGCATACGTGATATAAAGTGTCCTACCAGCTGAGATAATACCTAAATTGCTAAAATGAACAAAGAGGGGGTATTGAGCAGCATACCCTAACTGATCTGAATGTCCTTGGTTATTTCTCCATTTACCAGCAGCTTTGCCTTTGGGCTGTTATAGACACCACCTATCCAGTTTTAAAACACAGTGCCAAAGCCTACCTCTCTTAACACTTTCAACAAAAAGTGACACTCTACTGAGTCAAAGACTTTCTTTAAATCAAAGAAGATCCCTCTTGCTTTAGTCTACCTCTCTATTTGCACCGCTCCACAAATTCTCTTAACAGCCACCAAGTTTCCTCAGGTCTATATCAGCATCTCGAACGCTGACAATATCGAATTTGATATTGTCGAATCAAGAATGTCGAAAGTGCAAAACATCAAATGGGTAAATGTTAATCTCCATAAGGGGAGATTTCTGTTTACATCAATGTAGTGCGGTCTCGGAGTTGGCATATTTATGTAGTGGGGGTGTGGGGGTGCAGGGGGGCTTGACCCTCTGCCTACACCAGTTAGTTCATTTGCTTGGTTTTTTTTTTGTTTTTTTAATCAGCATTTGAAAATTGGATAGTTCGATCATGTCAGTTTGACATTTAGTGATTCAAACTATTCGATTTTCGAAATGCTGATATAGATGCATTTCCTCTGCAATACAGCCTTTGGCAAACCCATATTCACAGCACTCAAGCAAACCTGACATGAACTTTTATAATGTCTTGGATATGATGGCTGCCTGAATCTTTGCAAGTGCATTTGTCAAAGAGACGGCTCTATAATTTCCTGGATAATGTCTACATTGTCTTTTCTGAATGAGACCTACAATAGCCTTAGTAAAAGATTATAGGAGTACACCCCTTTCCCTTCCTGAATTTTATACTCTGATTTAATATTCCAGAATCAAGAGACAGATGTTTTCTAAATTTCTGCCAGAATTCCATGAGTCCCAGAAGTGCTGTTCCACTTTTTTATATCTCCTCATCAATTTCATCATATAAGACTTGCAATATAATCTTCCCACACCATCTTTTGAGTACTCCTACATTTGTCTTTCCCCAGTATCACTGTTGTAGTTCTAGCTGTAGACTGGCCTAAAAAATTCCTAGATTATTGTTTTATTATCTTCTCTGTTTGTCATCAACTCACCTTCCTTTCCTCTGATTTCTGTAATAATCCCATAAAATCATTGATCTTAAAATGTTGTGCCAGCCACTTGACTGACTTCCCTGCCATACACCATCAGAGGTCCTGTCTGTTATATGTCCCCTGTGTTCAATTGGTTCATAGGGTCATACCAGGTTACTAGGCTAATGGCTGTGGTGCCTTTAAAAGCCTAACCATGTAAAAACCTGAATACCCTTATTTACTAAGCTAAGATGGTTGTTGTCAGCAAAGCGATAGATACTGTGATCAGTACCGACTACCCCTGTCCATGAGGGAAATAGTTGCTAGCCATGGGATGAATTTATGGTCACCCATCCAGTTGTCAAGGCTGTGCTTGAATAGGGTCATTGAGGAGTTCTGTTTCACATGGAGTGGGAGCTTATTCCAGAGTAGCAGTAATCGCTAGGAGATGCATGATGCCACAGGCTAGGTTGAGATCTATGGAGTGAGTTATTCTTGTCCCATTTGATTTGCAGATGTGCATCAATTACATTAGGGTGTTGTCCAAGATTGCTTCATAGGCCAGGCACAGGTTGATTCTCAGTAGGTTGTATGATAGAGAGTACAGTGACAGGGCTTTTAGTATTTCCATATATGTCATGTTTTGGAGGCCCTGGATTCTCTTGGTAAGAAACTGTGGTCTCTAAAATTGCTGAAGGTGTCTGGTGAGGTGCATACAGACTGGAGTATTGTGCTTGATTAGTGTCTGATAAGGGTCAAGTACAGTGGAGCTATAATCTCCCAGGTCTTGGATGTGATGCCCTTATTTATGAGATGCACAATGTAGAATGTTTTTCTTACCACTACAGACACATAGTGATTGAAGCTTAGATTGCTGACAGCATGTGTTCCCAAGTCTTGCACCACTGAGTTTGTGCTTAGAGGGGTGCTCATAATTAGCAGGGGATATTTCTTTGCCAAAGGAGATAATGAGGCATTTTTTGTGTTAAGTTGTAGTCCATGAGTTTAGAACCAATCATTTGCCTGCGTTAGCCCTTTTTGTAATATCATTACATTGTTGGGGGACTTTATGATTCCGTCCAGTTTATAGTCATCTGCAAAGTTGGTAAGCCACAGGTTTTCTACCTTTACTTGAACTTCAGAGAAACAGATTCCAAACAGTAGAGGGCTCAACACAGATCCTTGCTGTACCCCACTGATAACTGGTCTGCTGGTGGAGGTGGACTCCCCAACTTTAATAGTGTGTTCTGTCAGTGAGCCAGTTTGCTACCCATCTAGTAATGTATGGGTTGATACCAAGCTGGGAGAGCTGCTCCACAATACCCGGATGTGGGATTTTGTCAAAAGCCTTGGCTAAATCAAGATATGAGGTATGTGCCATTTTACCCTCATCCAGGACTTTGGTAATATTCTCAAAAAGGTCCATCAAGTTTAATGAGCAAGATCTACCCTGGATGAAACCAAACTGAGTCGGGTCAAGAGTTTCAAGGTCTTCTATGTTCTTGTGGATAGAGTCCATGATTATTCTTTCCAGGGCCTTGCAGATAATGCTAGTTAGGCTTATGGGTTGATAGTTCCCAGGGTCAGTTGATGGACCTCCTTTGTGCAAGGGGATTACTACTGCTGTTCTCTACTCTGCCAGGACAAATCCACTTTTTATGCTATGGTTAAAGAGAGTGCTGAGGGGTTCTACTAGGTTTTGTTTTAGATTGTTGAGTAGGCTGCCTGGAATGTTATCTGGTCCCATAGAGGCTGTGTTTTTGGCCTTGGAGAGAGCTTATACGACCTGTTCCTTGGAGATACTAGGCAGAAGACTGGGGTTGGTAATGATTTGATATGTCAGGTGGAGACAGGGGCATGAAGTTATTGCCAAATCTGTAGGTTAGCAAGTTGGCAATTTCCTCAGGTTCAGTGTGAGTAGCACCCTTTACTATAAGATCAGCACACAGCTGGGCATTCCCTCTTAGGTTATGGAGGTAGATAAAGAATGCCTTGTGATTGTCTTTAGCTAGGGATACTAATTTAGACATGCAGCTAGTCTTAGATGACTTAACAAAATATCTGATTTGCTTGTTCAAGCTGTGAAGGGTATTCTTCCACTGTTGGGTTAGTTTGCTCCTGTTCTTAGATATCATTTTTTTCTTTTGTTGCATAACATATTTATACTTACAGTCCACCAGAGTGGCTTGTTCTTTAGGGAAGATCTGGTTTTGTTCCTGCTAGGTATGGCTGAGTCAATGCATTTGTTTAAGTGGCTATATACTATTTTTGTGTATTCCTCTGCATAGGAGACATTGTTTATATGTTGGTAGGGGCTTCAAAACTTTTTATACTATCGCTTAGTAGGCAATAGTTTTCTTTGGAGAAATTTTTCAGTTTTTTTTTTTGCTACTGTGGGGGTGTCAGGTTTGATCTTTCCTTCAAATGAGACAGATTTATGGTCTTTTACAAGAGAGGGCTACACACATAAGGTAGTGCAGTAACTTCCCCCATGCTGTTGAGCACTAGGTCCAAGATGTTTGAACCCCTTGTGGGGGTCTGGACCGACTGTTCCAGGGCATTTGAATTAACAATGTCCAGAAACCTCATAGCAATTGTGTTTGTGTTCATGTAGATCTCCAAATCGATGGAGGGATAGTTGAAATCTCCCATGACCAGGGTGTTTGGCTGTATGTTGAGTGACTCTAGCAAGTCCGGATAGGCAGTGTGCTTCTCCTGGTGCATGGTGGGGGTCCTGTAACTAGTGATGATGTGGAAGAATGTTTCTCCTATCTATAGTTAATTGGACCTTGAGTATCTCCAGAGAGTCGCACTGTTTCATCAGTCTTGAGGTGTATTTGGATTTGATGAATATGAATATACCTCCAACTTTGGTTCTTTCACACTCATTTTGGGATCTGAACAGGTGAAAGCCATTGTTGCCTCATGCAGCCAGTGTGCTCTTAAAGGCCTTGAACCAAGTCTCTGTGGCTGACTACACAAATATCAGCATCATCTAAGGTGAGGACTGCTTCCAGGGAGTGCTGTTTACTGTTTAAGCTCATAGCATTAAGCAGCATGACCCTGAGTTTGTTTTTAAAGGATTTCTTTGCATCAGAAGTTTGGTTGTTTGGGCATTGCCTAAAAAAGGCATTATGAAGGAGGCAAGCATCTTTGTCAGTATTCTAAAGCCTTGAGGAGACAAGTGAAGGTCATCTCTGGCAAAGCATCGTGGACTGTCGATCATGTTTGCCCAGGTAGATAGATACTGGATCCCCCTGGAGTGACACAAGAAGCTAAACCAATTATTGAAATCAATCATTTTTTGTCTGTATTGTGGCATCATCCTGGGTGAAGGTAGAATGTTGCTTAGGGCTACGGACATACTTGCCTGAGACACATAATCTGAGAGTTTGGTCATGTCTCTCTTAATATAGTCCAGGGAGGTACATCTCAAGTCATTTACACCAAAATGTAGTATGACAGAATCCTAACAGTAATTGTTGCTCAGTGGCTTGAGTGCGTGTGTGATTTGATGGATCCTAGCACCTGACACGCAGCTGACCATGACCTTCTCCTTGTTCAGCCTGGTGAAAGAGACATCTATATTCCTCACTATTGAGTTGCCAATAACCAGAACATTTGGTTTTGAGGTGTTTTTCCCTAGGGGCTTAATTGCTGAGACACCAATATATGTGTTGTTGTGTATAGTGGTGGATTCTGTTCCTCTGCTGGTATGTGTATATTTGCACTTGGGAGGTCTCAGTTCTTTTGATAAGGTCTTAGTGAGTACCTTTGCATGTGGGTTTATGTGTCTTGACCTACTGTTGTGTAAAGGGGAAGGTGTGTGGGATGACAACCTGTTGTATGTGTTGTTTGTCGTATTGTGATATTACTGATTCTAATTTCATGGTATAGTTACATCTCTCTCAGAGTGTATTGATTTGCTTTAGGAGCAAGGGTTGTCAGTATACATGAGGCAATTGCTACATTGTCTTAGGATGCCCATGTCAATCAGGTTGGCTGGAGAAATGGTGGGAAACTGTCTGTCCATTATAGAAGGTATACATTATAGTGACTCTTAGGGATGGGTAGTGTGGACCAGGATTTACTTGTTAAGACCAACAAAGGTGGCTATCCAGTGGATGTCTAAGGGTGGAAGACTATGTCAACGCCTTAGAAAGTGCAGCTGAGTTGTTCGCTTGTTAGGAATGCGCAACTGCATTTCAATGGATCTATGCCCACTTTCCAAAGTTGATTTAGTGATTTGAACTCTATTAGTCGACCAGAAGTGTTCCAATGCCCTCTTAATTTAATCAATTCATTCCTCATATGTCCCCCAGTGAAATCCAATAGAATTCTTAAGCACACACATGCTGTCCAACACCTATAATATAATTAGGATACCACTGACTCCCTGAAATGTGAACTTTCACATAGGATGCAGTGAGACAATAATACAAGCGTACAACCTAAGGTTACACTTGTAAGCTTATAGGGCATTTTGTAGCACATAAAACAATCATGTAATTCATGCCTAAAAAGAAACAGTCACTTTCACAAGCAGCATTCCCTCATTTCATTACAATTAGTTTACTTAATCAGGTACATTAGGTATAAATCTTGATAAACACACAGAGTATGTGATAGCCAACTTACTCCACAAGCATTTTTAAGAAACCAACTAGTTCCCTTAGTAAATCCGATGTATCAGCAGTCACCATATATAACATAAATGTTAAGCATTTACTTCATTCACATTCCATGCATATGTAAACTAGTCAAAATAGTCTAAGTTCAGTATACTCACTATACTGACACCAACGTACCTGCTGCAGTCCTTTTTTCTAAATGCAGAATCCTGAAGACCTAGTTGCTGCTGAATTGAGGAAAGATACAGCCAGTTATTAGCTAAAGTCTGTCCTTTGTAACTAAATTATCTCCGGCATGTCCATGACAGTACAAACCCCTCGTTACAGTCACATTACTAACTACAGCATTCTAAGGTCTTCAGTGTCCCAAAAATGCATTATAAGCCAAGACCCATACCTGGTTTATTCAGCCAGCCTTGCATTATAGCTAAACGTACGTTTACACCTGTTTAGTGTGTCAGGGAGTTTGGCAGCTCTCATTTCTTGTTTCAACCTTTCTGAAAGGGTTTACTATCATATTCTTACACCGATATTGTGCAAGTGTTCAAATTTCCAAACCATAATATCAGAAATCACAAGAACAGACCAAATAAATGTAGAAGGAAGTATTTTGGTAAAGTCGATATCTCTGAAATGTTGACTTTACTGAAAATACTACACTTCCGGTTAACAGTAACACAGTGCTTTTGCAGAGGGGCAAGCTACTTAGATATACAAACTCCAAGATCACACTATAGTAAGGGAAAGGGTACATTTTTGAATCCCCACTATAGTGCTATCTGCATGAAAATGTAGAAAGTCACAACAGCAAAAGCTGTATTGCATTCGCTGTTGTACATTTCTACATTTTTGCATTCGTTCTTCCGAGTCTACCAAATGATTCAATATGGACTAATGTGAATTGTACAGAGGCCAATTGCCCATTTGATAGTAAACCTTCTGAAATTAGTCTTGAAGTCTGAGCTCTGATTCTCCCTGGACACCCCCTTTATCTAAGTCCAAACTTAGAGCATATCCCCACCCTTTTGGTGTGTGCCTTTCTCTATTTCTGTGATGATGCCAAGGTGAGATTTTATCCACTTGTACAACTTCCTTCTGGTTCCCTTGTGGATGAACATTCACATCTTCTGACTGCAAACTCTGATTTTCACTTGTCTTTGAAAATTTGGGGATCAGACTATCCTACACTTCATACTTGGGAGGAAGTCCCTCCCTTGTATCTTTATCTTGGCCCCTTTTAGATTGATGACACCTCCAGTAGGTAACCTGTATCCTCAGTTTCTCTTCCCCTACCAGTCTATTTCCTGGGGGGTACCATTTTCGGGTGCACCTTCTGAAGTAGCTACTTCTGCAACTCTGGAATCTCACAGAGGTGTGGGCTGTGTTGCAAACCATGTTTACCATATAAATTGTTGAGCCATTTCTGGAATGGGAAACCTTTTATGTTAATCCCCCACTATAAAAAACAGCTCTAGCAAGAAGGTGATCCAAGAAATGTTGACCAGTCACATTAGTTCCCACTTTAGTTCATTGAACACCACATGTCTCTTCAGAGACAGGGAATTATCCTGAATAACTCTCACAATGAATAAGGTAAACATTATTTAAAAGCCATCTTTTATTGCATATGAATGCAACTTGCAAATAACCAGTCTGGTTCTCCTGGCTCCTTCTATTGTCCTCCACACTGTGAATTCTATCTACCTCACTGTCAGTGTCAGTAGGAGCATTCAAAGCAGGAAGAAATTTACTGTGAAAGTACAATAACAGACCTGAGACCATTATTGTCTCTGGTACTCCTGGCAGTCATGTTTCCTTGATGCTTTCGGTTTTGTAAATCATCTATTTTAGTTGCTAGCTCTTTAATTTCTTGCTGTAACATATGTATTTGCAACTGTTTGATACTTAATGATTCTGCTCTTTTAGCACACACTACACATCTTGAATATCTTGCTTCATAGCAGAAATGTGCTCTTGACTTGTTGTTAATCCAGAATTGATCTGTAAAATGTAGCACTGCCCTGCTGTTTTGTTTTCTTTTTTCTTTTTCTTTTTATTACCAGGACATCCATTTTTTATTTAAAACTAGTTAAGGAAACATATGAAAAGATGCTGAATTGTAACTAAACTCATGAAGCTAGTTTCCTCTGTAGTATAAATATTTAGAAAAAAATGGTTAAAATTAAATGAACATAATTTTGTAATGATATAATATCCACATAATCAACCTTACTTTTAGCTACAAGAAGTATTTGCCAGTGATATACACTGTGGTACATAAAGGTTGAGCAGATGAGAATAACGCATTGTTTAGGCTGTGCAACCACATGCAGACTTATACACATTTCACAAAAGAGCAGGCATTTCATGCCAGGCTTGCATATCTCCGTGGTGCATATAAAGTACTGTGTAATGTTGCTATAGCTGGACCGTGTAGTGTCAGTCAATCTGAAAATGCCCTAGCTACTAGAAAAAAGCATTACAAAAATAAACATCCTGCCTTCCACCCAAGCATCTTGGAGATTAATGCCTCCAGCTTGCTATGACCTCACACTCGTAGAGACAATCATTCACTGAGGGAGGAGGCTTTGCTTAGCTGCATTGTGGGTTAGCACAGTATAAGGTATACTTTCTTTCCTTAGAAAGGAGGATTCTATCTGGAAACCTCTTTATTAATCACTAGCTGTAGCTTAACAGAAGTACTGGCACTCAAAAATTCTGCCCGCCAAGATCCAGTGTTTACTTTTTGAATACTGGCCATAATCTTGTAAAAGGTTGTCTGAGTACTTGCATGCATACTTTTCAACTTCTTAGAGCACAAAATCTGGACAAAGCCTAAAACAAAGATTTAAAATTTTGCTCTTATAAACTTAAAAAGTTGCTTGAATAACAGGACTTCTGTTAACATGGATTTTCTGAAGGATATGAAGTCTGAAATTCAAATGTATGTCTTTAGTGAATTAATTCCTCTGCAATTTGGTAGAAAACTATAATGATATGAGCAATGGTCCAAACACATGAATATGTGAATAAGAAATCTGACATTCTGTAAAAATCTGGACAGGTTGATTGAGCATACACATGGTATCATATGCATTATGTGGGCAACTGGGGTATCATGACAATTATGGTTCTGTAATTGTAAATTTATTTTCTGACCTGGGATGGACTTCATAGTTTACTGACAGTCATCTGCACACATCACATAAACAAGTATAGCTTTAAAACAGAATGTATTGTGTAGTCTGACCAAGAACAAAAAAAACATGCAAAACCACCAATACACACAGTACTACCAGCAACTTAAAACCAAAAAACAAGCTGCCAGTGCATTGGACTAAACCAGAACTCAAAAATCTACACTGAAAGTAATACATTTATATGCATTTCCACTATATTTTCACACATTACTCCTGCATCACTCCTGAGAATACATAAACCAGGACCTTGTCAGGTCACACACATACATGTTTAATTGAAGTATAGTACCACTCACTCTTTAATGTGTTCAAAAGTAATGATCTTGTTCAGCAAATACTTCTTCTGTGCCAATGAGCAAAAAACACCTATGCAGAAATGAATCTAGGACTATTGAATGAAAGTTCAATAGTCCAAATTCACAATCACCAAACACACTTTAACGAAAGCGCTTTCACCGAAAAAGCACTTTTGTTAAAGTGTGTTAAAAACAAATAAATAAATAAATCTACTTTTATGCAGGGGGGAAAGCTCCCCTGCACCCCCATGTGGGGGTTGTGCCCTCCACACCCCTCTACTTTAATAATCTCACTCTGAGATTGCACTACAGTGAGGAAAAGGGAATATTCCCTTATCCGCACCATAGTACGATCTCCGCAACAGGCATACTTATGAGAAAGTGCTTCTTGGGTGAAAAGCCTTTCGCATAAGTATGTCTGGCCGATAGTGATTCAGTGATGTTGCCATTTGAGGATCAGTACAGATCCCACAGAAATATGTGTATTCTCTATTTTACATAGGTTTGAATCCCACATTGTACAAATTATTTATCTTACTGTGGCAGGCCCCAGAAAATATCTTTCAATCATAAAATTGATCCCTCCAAATTCAAATCTTAAAAGCCAAATCATTTAACATATCAGCGTTGACCATTGGACAAACTGTTGTCATGTATAGCAGCACACATGCCATAAACTAATGCCAACTGTCACATTACCCTTACTATTTTATTAACTACCTTCATCTTTGTTTGGTAATGTTATGCTCCATTTAACATCAGACAAACAATGTTGGCCTGGTTGTGTGGGTTTGCACACTAGCCTTAAAATTTGATATCATGAATTGGGGAGGGGGACACTTTAATTGCTGTTGGAGGACGTATGCAGACATGACAGGAGCTGGGAAAGATGGTGCCCAATCCAGGACTCAAAAATCAGACATGGAGGAGTCAAAAAGCTTCATTGCACTCCTTGTAAAGCACTACAGCAATAGGCTGCTGCAGGGTGACTAAACTGGTTCTCAGTATACGGCTGAGGCTTGTAACAGTCTAGCCAAGGCCATCTTCAGTGTGACTGGCATATCACACACTGGGGATAAATGCAGGCATCATTATAACAACCTGAAACAACACAACCAGGCTCAACTCAGCCAGTGGTTGGATTTGTTTAAGACTGCTGACATCCTGTAGTTGTGTAAGTATACAGATAAAGCAACTTTCACTGATATAGAAAGCTGTGGATAGCCAAGAGTGGTATGCATAATGTGTTCTTGTCTCTTTTTCTCTCCTTCTTTATTTTCCGGCTGCTCAGGAGATTTCAGGGAATGTGGAGGTGCATACTGAATGGTTAGAAAGACTCAGAGAGACAAGGGGTATGTATGCAGCACAAATGAACATAATTGTATTAAAATTATTGTTCTTCCATACATTACTAGCAACTTAAACATGCAGATCTTGACTGTAAAAGCAAGCATGCATGGTTTATTCTGTAGAACTATGTAATTGCATCAGGCAAGTGTAATAGTGTATTCAGATTTGATGAGTTCAACTCCCATAAGAAACAAATGCATTCAAGTAACAAAAATATCATTATTTAATATTAGTTTCATCAAAGTTGGTATAAATGCCATATTGTTAACTTAATCTATATTATCTTTAAAAGCTTATATGCAATATATGCATATTTCAAGAATTACTTATTACAATTCACAATACTAATTTTGAAAGGTCTATAGCTAATATAATATTAAAGGTATATTTAATAGTATTAAAGAATTTATGTGACATATAATGGTTATCATCTGTTTTCTTTTTTGTCTTACCCCATCCCTTATTTCTCATTTACATTTTTTTTATAAATGTGATTACAATGTTCTGATGTAATCACATTTATTTAATCATGCTTTTCTGCCAGCAAACAAAATGATTTTCAGCACAGAGAGGTAACCAAACTGCTGTGGCTCAGCCTGCTAACTCTCCACTGGCCACAGCACCAACTGCCAGTACATCTGGGATGCAAACTGGCAGTACTGCCTCTGTAGGCCCTGCAGTACCTGGATCATCAACATCAGGTAGCATTGCCCTGGCAACTGGTGCATTGTTCCCCTCCAGGAGTATTGGTGGAGGTGGGGATTATGTCACTTTCCAGGAGCTACCAGGGATGATGCATAAATTATTAGAAAGTAGCATCAGTGCATGCTTTAGCCATCTGGAAAAGTTGCTCATTGGGATACAGAACAAAAAAAAAAAAAACAAACATCAAGCAATCCCACAGGGATCCAAGGAAGGGGACAGTGATGACAGTTCTGAGGGTGAGGACTAGATTCTCACTGTTCCCATGCTTGATGAGCATGTGCCTCCAATGTCCTTTGGTGTCTCCCAACCTTTTGCATCTATCCCCATCCCTATGCCTGTCTTGTTTGTCCTGTTTGTCTGCACCTGCTTCCTTACCTATATTAGCTAACCATGGCATTCCTATGACACTACCTCAACATTTCTCTCTTTTTGAAATACAAGAAAATGGATACCTGTCCCACAAAGTAAAATTTGCCCCACACTTAGCTCTCTACTTCACATATAGGTTTATAGGTCTGTACTAGGCTAATGAACCTGGAGCCTTTACAAGCCTAGCCCATAGAATTGCCCTGGCATCATGCCACCTGACATAGTGTTCCTAGTGCCTCTATCAAGTAGACCCACTGGAGTGATCCCCGGGGTGAACTTTCTATTTTCCATCCACTCATCAAGATTTCTCTTGAAGAAGGCCAGTGAGGTGCTCTGCTTGACATTTATAGGAAGTCTATTCCATAGCATGGGCAGCCCCTGGGTTATGAACCTGTCCCTCCAGTATGTTTTGTTGATTGAGGTAATGAGGTTGAGGTCTCTGGAGCATGTGGTGTGGCGGGACTGGGATTTCTTTACATGTAGCATTTCTAACAAAGCTGGGTCAGACATGGCTTTGTAGGTCAAGCAGAGATCGCCTCTTAGTAGACAATATGAGACAGAGAAAAGCTGGAGTATTTTGAGTCTGTCCATGTAGGACATGTGTTTAAGGCCTACGATCTTTTTTGTGAGGTACTTTTGTAGCATCTCCAGCTGTTGCAGGTGTCTAGTAAGGTACATGCCAAATGGGGCATTATACTCGATGATTGGTCTAATGAGGGAAGAGAAGAGAGAGACACACAATAACCTCTTTCCTCCTGGATGCAAAACCCATGGTAATGAGATGTGCCACATGGAAGGACCTTCTGACCACAGTGGCAATGTGGTGGTCAAAGAAGAGGTTACTGTCCTCCTGTGTCCCCAGATCTCTTATAATGCCTTCATTGTTTAGTGGTCTACCACTGATGTGGTAATTTGTGGGAAATTAGTTTTTCCCAATGGGGATGATGATGCATTTTTTGGCATTTAGCTTAAGGCCATGGCTTTGACACCAGTCATTTGTCTCAGTAAGGCCTTTCTGTACAATGTCTGCATCACTTGGGGAGTAAATAATGGCTCCCAGCCTACAGTCATCTGCAAATTTGGTCAGTCAGAGTCCCTTCTGTGTTTGCTTGGACTTTGAGAAGTAGATGCCAAACAGAAGAGGACTCCTAACCATACCTCTCAACTGTACCAAATTTTTCAGTAAATACCAGTTTTGAGGGCAAAATATTGGGGTGCTACAAATTTCCGAGTGGCTCTTTAATTTCTAAATTTTCCAGGGTTTGTTTTTGTTTTTTGATTGCTACTGCAGGGGGCATGCATGATTACATCATCACTGGGCTGTTAGAATTTGAGCCGTTATATTACTTTACTGGTTGATGGGTTTTATTGAGGCAGGCCACAGTACACACAACACTTCTTCCTTCCCCCAGCTCCTCCAGGTAAGGCAAATAAAGAAGAAAGAATTTTCTCGCTTTACTTAACTTAAGTGGAGAGTGGGACATACTTAATTCCTGCAGCTTATGCGTATGCGTTGCTTTGCTTTTTCTGGCACTTGGCATTTACTTGCATTGATCAAGGATCAAAATGTGTGTGAGAAACTGCAATGAAGTGTGCGGCTTGGGGACACTTTGTGTTTAGATGAAGACCAGCATGCATTTTGCTATTCGTTCAGTAGAATGTGACAAACACATTGATCATGCTTACTCTCTTCCCTTGTGTATTTGGACTAATTATGTACTAATCTGCAGGGTGGCAAATCTGGGCCAGCAGCTTTTTGTATGTTTGAAGTATAACCGTAGAATCCGTAGTGGAACTGGGGGTCCACACGTTGCAGATGTTTACCGGAAATGTCACTCAGTGGAATAAATGCTAGTAATGTTAATTGTGTTGATTCTTATTAAGAACGTCTTTAAATATGTACATGTTTAGTATTAGCAAATGTAGAGTGCAGGATTCTATTGCTCTTTTTATTGCCATCACCAAATTTTATGGTTTTGTATTTTATTAAGCCAGATGGAGATGTTATTTTAAATGTGAGAGCGCTGTCTAATTTTGTTGTTTTTGAAAGGCAGGTTCTGTACATCTGGTGCTGCATTTCTTTTTGCTGATGTAACTTGGCCACCCATGTTTAAGACATTGTTATTTATTTATTTATTTCTGATGGTTTAATAGGAAAGTATATCTGGATATTTGCAAATGTTTTCAGTGGAGGCCTGGGGAGAAAAGCTCCATGAGTAAAAAGAACAGAAAATAAATATACATAGGTGAACACTGACATCATATTAGATTCAAATAAGTGTTAATTTATATATAATGTGCAGAATATATATATATATATATATATATATATATATATATATATATATATATATATATATATTATTAATACAAGATAATTCTCAAAAATTATGCTAAAAGCAGCAGCAGTCACTCAAAACAAAAGTCCAAGGTGCCCAAGGAAGCAGGAAACAAGCACTTTTAAAAAACATGATTTATTACATGAAACCACAGCATATAGACATCCCAATAGACATTAACATTTTGGAAATCTCAGCCTATACGTTTTCATTTGGTTTACTTCATCAGATGTGGACTGTGAATGATGACTGCACAGTCATCATTCACAGTCCATATCTGATGAAGTAAACCAAACAAAACGTATAGGCTGAGATTTCAGAAATGTTGTGTATTTGGATTTCTATGTGCTGTGGTTTCATGTAATAAATCATGCTTTTTAAAAGTATGAATAAGAAATCTGACATTCTGTAAAAATCTGGACAGGTTGATTGAGCATACACATGGTATCATATGCATTATGTGGGCAACTGGGGTATCATTACAATTATGGTTCTGTAATTGTAAATTTATTTTCTGAACTGGGATGGACTTCATAGTTTACTGACAGTCATCTGCACACATCACATAGACAAGCATATTTGCTTCCTGATTACTTGGCCACCTTGGACTTTTGTTTCGATTAATACAAGAAAATACACCCCTGGGATCACTTCCTTGGCTCTACTTGACAGAGGCTCAGTTAATTATTCAATGGGGCAGCGAAAGCTGACACACTCTGGCTAGGCTTATAAATGCCCTTGGGCAGATAGCCTAGTACCTACCTATGAACCTATGAACAATGTCGTGTAGCACTGAAACACGTTTACAGGTTATAAGTGTGAGAGTTTACTTACTCATAATACAAATGACACACTGGAAAATTCAGTGGATAAGGAAGAAAAGAGGTTTCATTTATAAAGGAAATATTTTAAAATTGTCTCTATTTTTGAGACTTTGTCCCCTCCATCATTTAAGGCTTTGTTAGTTTTTTTTTGCACTAAGAGGTTGAGAGGCCCTTGCTACAGAAGTTGCTTTGCAAAATGTGTTTCTTTAAGTACTAGGTATTTTAAAGATGGTGTGTGATAAAGCTCACCCTTTTGTAAGTCATATTCAAAACACCAGTGTATTATTTATAAAATATAGCAGCAGAGGCAGTTTTAAGTGCAAACCAGCAGCATATTATTTAGAAAATACAGCAGCAGAGGCAGTTTTAAGTGCAAACTGCAAAGTCAGGACTGGGAATTCACAATCACAACTTTACATTGATCATAATGTATTCAGTCTGGTCAAATAAGGAGCATTGTTTTTCCATACTTTTACAAATTAATATACACATTTACCCTAAGTGCAAGCTTAGTTAGCCTTGGTCATCCAGTCCAGAGGATATAACACACCCCTAAGATAGCAACTCTAACAAGGTCTATGTGCTAGTTATTATTATTAGTAGTGTGTTTTTGGCACCTGCACTGCTTGGAATATTTGAAGAGACTTTATGAGGAATTTGTAATTATTTAGAGGATAAGATACATGTATTTTTCCCATAACATGGCAGTTGTGTGTCAATATTTTTTATCTGATAGAGCAGATGCAGTATAGGACCTATTTGAGTGTGGTACTTGACAGAAATTAATAAAAATTCATTACAAACCATACTGATTAAATAACATTTTTGTTACACAGCAACCGTAATGATTAAATAACATTTTTGTCACACTCTTACTGTGTTTAGTGTGCAGAGTCTGTTTAATATGGCTGTTTTACAGTACTATGTCAGATTTTCTGCCAGTTTGAAAGAGTGATTTATTTACCAGAATTTGAAAGAATATTTGTGGACAGTTTGGCTCTGCTGAGATGTGTGCTGTTTATGTATTTGTCTATCTGTCAGCCACCACTAGAGACAGCTTTCTGCTTTTAATTTAAACTCTAACATCTGATACTTAATTTCAGCTTTTAAAATTGTTATGTGATTATTTGGTGAGCTGCAACTCCTTCACTTAGACAGGTGGATGGCGGTATGGAACCATTTTAAATAATGGCAGAATTAAGTAAAAACGCTGAAATTTTAAGTTAAAAGGTGACTTCTGGGGAACTCTTTTGCAGACTTCTTCAGGGAAAATGTAGATGAGATCAGCTGTATGTAGACTGTTCAAACTGATTGTGGTCCTGCTTCTTCATGGTTCTCTAAATACAATATTACCTTCTAAAATAATTTCTGAATTAATGTCACACAGGCTCTGCAAGTGTATTTTATTAGGTGTGTGTTTGTGTGTGTGTGGTTAGGGTTACTCAGACTCAAACCCTGTACCTTATGTACAAAGAGTAAGAGCCTAAACTATATACCAATACCACTACTCATGATTCAAGGAGTTTCTCAACTGTCCAAAGTTTCAGAAATGTTTGGCTCATACATTTGTTTTTTTTTCTTTTTAAAATTTGTGGTTTTCTGGCAAATCAGTGAGAACTGAATTCATTAAATAATGATAACCATTTACGTTTCAGTCCTCTTATCTTTCAGGAAATGCATGGTAATGTAAAACATTTTTATTCTAGCAACTTTTTAAGATTATGCAAGCAATATTTAAAATGTGTCCCTGGTTTTGGGCCTTTGTTCCCCCCAGTAAATTTTAGCTTTTGCCAAATTTTTTGTGCTGCATATTTCTTCAGGGAGAGAGAATATTAGTGCTGGTTATGCCATGTCTGTTTGTGTTATTAGTAGCACAACAGGTAGTATACTTGCTTTTGATGCAGAGAAGGCTGTGGGTTCTACTACCACAGTATGTAGATGGATTGCTCATACTGTGTTATACTTGTAAAGGGGTGGATGCTACAGTTCTGAAAATGTCCTCTTTGGCAAATTGGTGGAGATACCTAGTAACTATGAATCTGTTATCAGTTTGCCATCCATTCCCTACTGCAATATTGCTAGCTCATCATGTTTTTAATGTAACATAGGCAATTTATTATTCAAGGGCAACAGGTACTTTATTTGTAAACGTAACAACGAAATATAAAGTTGCTTGCTAGCAGCAACATCTTCATTAGTTACATATCTCTTTAATGTGGAATTATTTAGATGACTTTTGCATTTTCTTTGAATGTGGGTTTCAATGCTGTTTCAATGGAAGAGAAGTTTTAATGCTAAGTCTTTTTTATTTGAGATTGTATTGCTTTGTTTAGCAGATGTCTATTAGTGTTTGTGCTATAAAATGTAAAGTAAAAGTTTTAAATGAAATCCAAATAATCACTGTAGAAGTAAAGTGGTATGCACATTACAGTGTTTATGGTAAATGTGATGAAATAGCCAAGTAATGGAACATTGGAATGGCTGCAGGGGGGGAGGGCTGTGTATAGGGGCCCTGTTTGACCATGATTTTATGAAGGGGAGGGGCAACAAACCACGCAAACTCTAGCTGTGCCACTGATCATTAGGCCATGGAGAATGACTTTTGGAGGTCCTAGCAAACTATAATCTTTTGCTTAGATTAGAATATTGTGTACCATCAACTGCCCTATTTTTAACACAAAACCCACATACTGCAAGTCATGAAAAACAAAATCCTAAGGTTCATCATGTTCTCCCTTCCCAGTTAACATCATTGATACACATTTCAAAAAAAGATGCCATTTACAACAGGGTCTAGGGCTATATTTTGGTTATCTGTTCTTCAGTTTGCATTTGAAAGTTGGTGTCCCACAATTCCATCAGAGTGGTTGGGCTACATAATTATGTATGCAAATTTTATGTTAATCAGGGTACAGATTTGTATCTATTTTTCATGGGTCTTTGTCCAGATTTTTGAAGTTTCCAAGTTGAGAGGTATGCCCAGGACCAATCCTTGTGGGACTCCACTCATGACTGGTTGGCAGTCTGACTTGGAGTCTGCTACTTTCACACTGAGGGATCTATCTGTGAGCCAATTTGCAACCCATCTAGTGATATAGGGGTTGATGCCTAGTTTGTTGAGTCTATCTATAATTCCTGAGTGGGGAATGGTATCAAAGTCCTTGGCCAGATCGAGGTAGGCTGTATGTACCACCTTGCCCTCATCCACAGCTCTGGTGGCTGATTCAAAGAAGTCCACCAGGTTGAGCAGGCATGATCTACCCTTCACAAAACCAAACTGCATTGGGTCCAGAGTTTGAAGATTCCCTGTAAACTTATTAATTAGGTCCATGATGATACTCTCCATAGCCTTACATATCAGACTCATCAGGCTGATGGGATGATAGTGCCCAGGATCTGTAGTCACTCCCCTTTA
Source organism: Protopterus annectens (assembly GCF_019279795.1). NCBI lineage: Eukaryota > Metazoa > Chordata > Ceratodontiformes > Protopteridae > Protopterus > Protopterus annectens. The sequence continues at coordinate 1,512,811,408 of NC_056733.1, forward strand.
TGGAGAGGGATGACTGTAGCAGTGCACAATTTGGAAGGGACAAAGCCTGAGCTGAGGATGTGACTGAACAGTCCACACAGGTGTGGTGCCAGTTCACTTTGTAGTATATGTAGAACATAGCCAGTGATATTGTTAGTTCCCATGGAAGCTGTACTCTTGGTCTTGGACAGTGCAGCTTTAACCTGTGCAGCAGTAATACTAGGTGCCTGGCATTCTTCCTGTATTGTGATTGATTTTTAGGGGGTGAGAGAGGTAAAGTTGGCATTGAATCTGTTGGCCAGTATGTTGGCAATATCTCATTGGCTCAGTATAGGAGGTACCATTGTCCAGTAACTCAGAACAAATATGGGTACTGCCATGGAGATTCATGACATAGCTATAGAAGGCAGTGTGGTTGTATTTAGTATCAGGTGCAATTTTGCCTTCATAGCTAGTTTCAGTGGATTTTATGAGGAATCTCAACTTTTTGTTGAGGCTAATAAGAGAGTTTTTCCAGTCTTGGGACCTCACCTTTTTCTGCAACAGTTTCTTCCTTCTTTTGTAGAGTTTGTTAATGGCAGAGGGCCACCAGATTGGCTTCCTTTTTTTTTGGAGGAAAGTGTCTTTGTTCTGTTGGGTATGGCTAGTTCCCTGCATTTATGTACTTGTTTGTGCATTGCATTGGTGTATGATCTGGCAGTCATGTAACTATTTTCCATTTGCATGTATGCCATGAAGTTAGCTAGCTCTGCTTTTATGAGCCCAACGTTAGATTTGGAGAAGTTTTTCATGGTGGTTACTTTTGCAGGGGATGTGGGTGGGATGTGGATTTCCATGGTGATTAATTTGTGGTGGAATCTAACCAGAGGAATTGACTATTGGTATAGAGCAATGATCCTCCATGTTGCTAATAACCAGGTAAAGGATGTTGCACCTTCTGGTGGGGGTAAAATGAGCTGGTCCAGAGCATTGGAATTAATGAATTCTATGAAACATTGGGAAAGTGTATTGGTGCATGAAGAGTTTTCCCAGTTAATGGAGGGATAGTTAAAGTCACCCAGTATGAGGGTATTGTGTTCGACCCTAATATTTTTCAGGGTGTCTATGGAGTGAGAGTATTGGGACATGTTTGGGAATCTAAAGCAGGCTGTGACCTGAATCTTTGTCTTGCCCAATGTTAGTTGCACTGAAGTTTGTCTAAAGCATTATTCTGTGCTACTAGTCTGGAGATGTGCATATCCTTAGTGAATATGGAGACACCACCACCTTTGGAGCTTTGGTCCAAGTTCTGGACCCAAAAGGTGTGAAATGAGTTATAACATGGTAGTGCAAGGGTGCTTTCTGCTGCTTTAAACCAGGTCTCTGTTACAACACAAATATCAATGTTCTCCATTTTTAGGAGGGCTTTGAGTGAGTGCATCTTGAGATTTAGACTTCTAGCATTACGAAGCATGACCCTCAGATTGCATTTATTTATAGCTGTTAAGGTGGTAATTTGGTCTTTGGAACACTGCTTAAAAAGGCACTATAGGCATGGCAAGAACCTTAGCCAGTAAACCCAGAGGCAACAGATGCAGGCCATCTCTGGCAAAGCAATAAGGTTTGTCAATCATGTTATCCCAAGCAGGCAGATACTGGATCCCCTTAGAATGTCACCAGAATCTTAGCCAATTGTTGAAGTCAATAATTTTCTATTTGTACTACTGTATCATTCTAGTCACCAGTAGGATGCTGCTCAGGGCTAGGGTCATACCTGTCTGGGCTACATAATCTGAGAACTCCTCCATGTCTCTTTTTATGTAGTCCAGGGAAGTACATCTCAGGTCATTCACACCCGCATAAACAATGACAGAGTCATACTTGTACTTGTTGTGGATTGACCTGAGTGCATGTGTTATGTGTCAGATCCTGGCACCTGACAGGCAGCTGACTGTTACCTTCTCCTTATTCAACATAGTGAGTGGGACATCAGTGTGCCTCACTATCGAGTCAGCTATGATTAGTGTATTGAGTAAGCAGTTTTGCTTAGGGGCTTAGGTTGAGGGGCACACTGTGTGGGTGAGTTATGTGTCTTATGATTTGTGCTGTGTTGTAGTGGTCAAATGCATTTCTGCCTTGGAGGTCTATGCTGTTTGGATAGATTTCTATTGAGAGCCTCCACAAAGGTGGGTGTGCGGTTTGTGTTTTTACTTGAGAGTTGTGATGGTGGGTGTTCTGGAGAGCTATGTATTCCATGTGGTGTGGTGCAAGTGTTAATCTGCTCCTCCTTGACCAGCTATTCCTGTCTTGGCTGGAGAGTACATGGCTTCCAATTTGGATATATAAGTGCATCTTAGTCTGAGTGATGGGGGTAAGAGGAGAGAGTTGTCTGTGTACATGAGGCAGTTGCTACACTGCCTCAGGATGCCCAAGTTCAACAGATTAATAAGAGAAAGTACAGGGAACTAACCTTTAGACATGCCCGGAGGGATGGGCATTATTAATAAGTACTGGAGCTGTTTCCTTATAGGACATTTAGTGCTAATAGCACTTATGTGTGCTACAATAATTGCTACAAAAGTGCTAGACAAATAAGCTAAAGTACAAGAGAGAAGAGAATTAGCAAGATCTAAGGGAAAAATTGAACAGCAGACTTTCTAGCACCGGTAATGGTTTTCCCTTGCTTAGCAGTGCAGCGTGACATGCAAACCCACTCAAACATGGGTTTTTAAAGCAGAATGTCAAAAAGGATAGAAAAGCTGCCCAAATGGCCAATAATCTTCAATTTCAGAGCTTAAAATCACTCTTCTTGTGGTAGATAGGCTACCTAGTGCTTACCAATCCCACTGATAAGCTGAAAGGATTCCCTCTAACACAGAAAGGTCTGGAGAACTCAGAAACTACAATACAGTCCTGAATACAGCAAATCTGTATCAGGACTAGTCTAATTAACAGATAAGGTGGGAAAAAAGCAAAAAAACTAGAACTTTCTTTTGTTTGTTTTTTTTTTTACAGAAAAAGCACTTAAAACAGTAATAAAATCACTTTAAGCACATTGTAGCTATCGTACTTGAGTGTGAAGCAAAATACAGTAAATGTAGTTCAACTAAATGAAATACAATGAAAAACAACTTAAAAGAGGTGCAAAACTCAGCATAATCAAGAAAAAGCAAAATGGAGATACTTAAAATATCTCTTTCTCCTTTCCCTTGCCCTTGTAGTCTGCAAGATGCCAAAACAGGATCCGTGGAGCTTAAACTAGTGCAAACCTGCACAAACATGTTTTTTTTTTTTAAAGCAGAAAGTTAAAAGGGATAGAAGAGCTGCCCAAACAGCCAATAAGCTACAATTTCAAAGCTAGAAACTATGCCTCTTGTCCTGTTGTGGTAGATAGACTACCTAGTGTTTACCACTCTCACTGATAAGTTGAAAGGCTTCCCTCTAACACAGAAAGGTTTGGGGAATTCAGCAACTACAGTACAGTCCTGAATACAGCAAATCTGTATCTGGACTACTCTAGTTAGCAGGAAAGGTGGTCTTCTCAACACACTTGATTGGTCCATTTGGCAATACAACATGATTGTGTTATTGTCACCCATAGGTGTTCTGTTGGCAATGCAAATTCATCCAATTTTCTATTCATGTTCACACTACACTGTGGATAACTATGGTTCTTTCTTAATTTCCTCCCTTTGTTCTTTCATCTGCTTGCCCCCATATTTCACTGCCTTCCTATCTATCCCATTTTTATACCTTTAATCTGGTCAAAATTTAGAATCACACACCACATGCATGTCAGAAATGGCCCCTTAAAGCCTTCACTTTTTTGCCCTCTGCATTTGTGTAGAGCTTGGCATCATGCATTAGTGGTGAGCAATGGTGAATGGCTCTTCATGGCCTATGGCAAAACGTGATGAGTTTTTACCATCAGCTGTTCTAGTCTGGTGTCCTCATGCAATGCTGCCTAAACTTGATGTGCTAAATGAATATCAAAGTAAAGGCACTACTTTGAAAAATTTACTCTGACAAGTTATCTTGACTGCGCAGTGTAACAAAATAAATTCCTATGTGGAATGTTGCATAAATCTCTTGACTGATGATTTTTTTTTACTGTAGCTTCAAGGGTTCAATTCCAGATGCATCTCTTATAATTTCTTAGTGTGATGATATATGTGTATTACATATCTCATCACACACATATTAAAATTTTCCAGAGTTATGATTTCCCATAGAGATATATTGAGTATTGCTCACAAATGAGTATCTGAAGTGACATCCACCCCCACTGCTATCACATATTTAGCTAACCTTGCCCTGCTTGTCATATGTTTGTTGCCCCTCTCCTAAGCCTTCTCTGTCCCTTTGTCACCCACTTCATGCTACATAGCATGTGATGGTAATGATGACAGCAGATCAAAAACATAACCATTAAAGTTCCATTAAAAAACATTGCTAGGTGTATGTTCATCTCTCCTTGTATTGATTCCATCCATCCAAATACTCTACATGTGTGTGCATCTGTTAGGTTGATGGATGGTGTTTGTAGACTGACTTGACTGTGTTGAAGAAAATACTAACATGTTACCTTAATACAACTGTTTATGATATGCTCAGAGAGTGTGGAGTTTTCTAAAATCATCAGTATGATTCTGTTAGTGACATGTTCAAATGACGATAGACGAAATCTTCATCTAAAGTCATGTGCAAACTATCCTTACTGTGACAAAGCATACAGCACATACTTTTCAGAATATATGGCCAGACACAAATAGCATATCTGCTACATCAGAAATAATAATTTCAAAACATGTACCACCCCTTGATATTTCTAGAAAGCTGCACATACAATTAAATCATGAGAAGTCTGAAAAACAGCTACTAGTTGTGCAACTGTTTAGAGGTAAGCACTAATGATAAAAATTGTAAAAGATACACACATACTTTACTGTTCTCATTGCTTGTCACATTTTCTGTAATTATCACATTTATATATGTAATGCCATCCTGACACCATCTGTAAAAAAAACTGAATGAGCCGGATTTGAACCCTGTGTTATCTGTGCGCTGACCATGAGCTCACTGCTATTACACCTGATACCACACCTGATACCACAAGTAAAGCTAGGCAGCAGGTGTATTTTTATATTCAGAATTGTCCAAAGTGCAGACAGCTGCACATTAATGCTTAATGTGTTTGTGTAAAGGAAAACAAACCAAAAGACATATTATTAGTTTCTCATTTAAACAGAGAACCATGTTTGCTCATCTCCTAACCCCGCACAAACAGGGAAGGCAATAGCGACAGTTCTTTATTTCCTAAAAGTTATGACACAACATTTCCAATATTAACTACAGTATGAGCAGCATAGTATCTGTTCAACATTTCTCACATAGTACATATTCATAACTACTTCCAAGTTCAAGTTGTATTCTTTAAATGTGAATCTCACATGAGCAAACACTTTGCCATTGTTTGCACAAATCACTTTCTTGGCAATGCTTAATGTAAAGAGGCCTTTGGGGTGTATTAATATGCCCAGTTATTCTCCAACCCATCAAAAGGTAATTAAAAACACAACAAAAGGGAAGGGACTTGTTATACACACTGAACACATATTTACTCAGACCCATATGTGACCTGCATCAATGCACTTGAAAAGGATATATCAGTAATAGGTCTAATGCCATTACAATACAGAAAAAAAGCACAACTGCATTGTTGCATTTGCTAAAGCTTTATAGTGACATCAGACACTGACATTTTCTGATAAATGCATTGATGTAGACATAAATTTATCAAAATATGAACACTCCTACATCAACACTTGCAATCATACTGTTTGCAAACTGTGTGTATGTGTGTGTCTGTGTGAGTGTGTAACTGAGTGTATGTGCACAACACATTGAGAAACAGGTACATGTAAGTCTCAGTTCTGGAACATGCATTCATGACAGGTTATTGTATACAGGTTAAGATGCTATCTTTTAAAGTATTTGTGCACATTGCCAGTACAAAAATAAATCCAAAGTCCAGACTTTGCACACAAGTTTCATAATAGTACACGTTATCTGCAACATAACAATGATGTCACCTTCTATAAAGACTTCTATGACAAAGAAAAATCAGATTTCAGTGATGGTGCAAATGTTAATTACTGCGTTCTGCAGCTGGAATAAATAGGTATGGGTTCAAACTGTACATGTGTGTGCCTGTATGTGCATCTCTATATGTGCATAATCAGAAGAGAGTGAGTCTGTGCCCTAATGTCTGCAGTCAAGTCTCATGAAGAACAAAGTATTACAGTTATATATGACTACACATCAATTTCATACAGCTCTCCCAATCATCTTTCCAACATACACTAATGATGTCATCTGCTATAAAGTGTTCTGTGACAGCATAAAAGTCAGACTTGTGCTGTGGTGCTTGCATTCAGTACTGTGTTTTCTAGCTTGTATAGATAGGTAGGTAGGGTTTGTAATCTCATTAATGTCATCTTCGTCACAGCATACAATGATGCTGTAATCCTCTTTTAAGTGCACTGTGAACAAGTAAAGCCAGAAATCTGTGGAGGTGCTACTGCTGTGTTGTATTAAATCCAATTTGTATACCTACACAGGCTTAATGTTTAAATCTGACCTCATTCAACTGCTGTGTGTGTGGTTGGTGGTGTAGTAATGTCAGTATATGATAATTTGAATCTATTTTCATTTGAATCCCACTCAAGAGAATATTTTAACATAGCCCTATGAATCCAGGATTCCCTAATTCCCTATCCCAACATAGCATGCTTTCTGCACAACCCTGGATGATTTCATCATCTCAAAGATGCATACATTCATAGTGAAGCACAGCCCTTGGCTGACCCTCTGAAGGCCATCTGCAGATCATTGGGGGTCTGTGTTATATAATAGAATGGCCACATTGTCGAACATCATCTAATCGACAAAGCAGTTTGTCAAAACCTACAATGTGGGTGGCTGCACCACCACATCCTCAGCTAATTATATATACCAACTCTGACATTGCACTATCGTGAGGAAAATGGCAAATTTCCTGATCCCTACAGTAATACAATCTCAGTCAGAATGATTCAATGGCCTGCATTGTTGATGAGATGACATTTGACAATGGGGTTTTTTGATACTTTGTGCACGTCACATATGGACATTGGCAGTAAGTAATGAAATAAAACACACATTATGCATATGTCAGATATGGACAGAGACAGTAAGTAATACAATGAAACACATACACACATATACAAGTACCACTACTATCTTCCATCTTATAGATATAGTGATTTTTGTTTAAATGTTATAATAATGACTAAAGTTGTATGTGATGTTGGCTGTTAGCCTAGTAATCTCCTATGACCCTATGAAAATTGCACATCAGTGTTGTTATCATAATGTGCTTTGTTGAAGTCTGCATGTACAGTAACTCTACAACACTGTAATCAAATCTATGATTTGAGCTAATATATTGATGGCCTCTGCTGTCATTTGAACAAATCTTCATTCCATAGCAGTTGTAGTATTATGCCTCTTTAGGACTGCTAACACAGGATGATGCTATGTATATTGTTGCCTTAGTATGGCATATGTTCTTGTAGTGGAGTATTTTAACATTCTGCACATTTCTCTTTCAGCTATCACAGTGACACTTGCTGTATGGCACATGTGTTCATGTGTATACCTACCATTATGAAATGCTGTGTGACATGCAATGATATTATATCATAATAGTTATGTGGGCACATACGCCTTTTTTCATTTACATATTGCAATGCTGTTATATACACAAACATATAACCAGTTCAGATTCACTTGCAACCTTGAGGAATTCATTGTATGCACAATTGTGTTGCTATTCACAGGGATTGTTTGGGTGTTGCCCATCATCATTGTGTGACTGCCAGCATTTGTGTCATTAACTGTTATGCCTGCACCACATCCACCTCATTTGTAATGTGCCCATATATGGTCTCACTGCCCTTACACACACCTTTCTAATCATAAACCTACAGGCTTATGATGTGCAATTGATGTAATGATGTGAAATATGTAGAGTTTATAAACATATAGGCATATGATGCGCAAGTGGTGTAATGATGTGAAATAGGTAGAGTTATAAACTTATAGGTGTATGATGCACAAGTGATGTAATGATGTGAAATAGGTAGAGTTGTATGACTGTGTTAACAGTTCCATTCTGTGTCATGTGATGCATATGCAAGGCTGCATTTGGAGGTGTTGTCACAAATCTTTTTTTCAGTAAGTACAAAATCTCAAGGGGAATACATAGCTATGCACTTAGATGGTTGTAGATGGCAATACCAATACTCAACCATAGGCAATAGACAACCTGTTAGCTGATAGACTTGAATCAAACTACACCCCCTGTTCCCTCTGCTTATCACCAAAGGTATTCATCTCTGTGTTGTCTAAGGTTAAATATATGGCATCAATGAATCCTGTCAACATCCTAGGTTATCTAATCAATAAATTGAAATGTGTCCTAGCAGACACAGTTGTGTCCATACTAAATAACAATCTCCATATGGGCTATTTTCAGGCAGAATGGTGCACAGCATCAGTCATCTGTATGAACAAGGAGGGACCATCACCTGACACAGGTAATTATAGACCCATAATCCTAACTTGTCTCATCTGTAAGTCAGTGGATAGAATCATCACTGAACGTATCAGCAAGGACATAGGTAATCTCTTGACTCTGTAGCCAACACATTTTTTATTCATTAAGGCCAGGCCATGTCTGTTAAATCTGGCTGACTTCACTGAGAAAGTCACCAAGGCCATGGACGTGGGAAAGAATGTGCATCCCACCTAACTTGACCTCACCAAGGTGTTTCATACAATTCCACATTTAACTGTTACAGAGAAACTGTCTTAACTGGCCATAAATCCACTACATCACCAAGTGAGTAGCACAATGGATCACCAGCAAGGCACATATTGTCAAACTCTGTGAACTCACCTCTAGAAAGGTTCAGTGAACAGTACAGTACCACAGGGTTCTGGACTAGGCCCTTTCCTGTTTGGTATTTAATCCACCAAAGTCAAGGCAAACTTAGCCTTTTGTCCAACCAGTTTTGTGAATGACTGCAAATCATGGACAATCCTTGAATCCAGTAATGGTATTGATTTACTGCAGGAATTATTAACTCACAGAAATGATTGGTGCCAAAAACATGGATACACAATAAATGTCCAATAAAGCTAACTATTTTGTAAAACAAATACCCAAGCAAATTACAATATAGACAGTGCACTCATAATGAATGGACCAGTGGTACATGAGCTGGGTACTTGGGTAGATAGTAATTGGAAGTTTGAACACCATGTGTCCACAGTAGTAACAGACCCCTTTTATGTGGCACAACTTGTAAGTATGGACATGTCATCCAGATCAAAGGATGTTATAATGCCATTGTATTCTTCCCTCATCACACCAATAATTGAGAATAATGCACCCGTTTGCATGCAACTCAACACACATCTGAAACAGCTGGAGCACCACCAGAGATTTTGCACAAGGAAGATACAGGGTATAAAAGACAAGTCCTACTTGGAAAGATTGAAAGCTATATTACTGTATCAGGTCCCCTACAGACAACTAAGGGATGATTTGTGTCTGACCTACAGGGCATTCTACAATTTGGCTTTGATGGAAATGTTGCACATTGGTAAAGCAAACTTTGCAAAGGTCACATGTTCCAAGGATATTAACCTCTCCTCTGACATAATAAATCATGTTGGAGAAAAAGAAACATCTCTTAGATACTACCCCTTCTCTGGAACATGCTTCCCATTCAAGTAAAGCAAAGGCTTTTCCTGACTATATTCAAATGCAATCTACTTCATTGGGAGATTAATGGTAATTGTACTCATGGTGTTAGACCCATGTCCCTCATGGATAAAGGCAGTTGATGTTACAAAACACAGCATACAATCCTAACTGTGTGAACCTTGTTCACATGGCTATTTAAAATTGTGAAACTCATGTTAAATATAGCTGGGCTTTTATGTCATCTTGGAACATTAACCTAGTACTCTCTTATGAACCTAATGATTCTTTGAAGTACAATTGTATCCCAGTTACAGATATAGTGTGACTGTACAGCATCATGGATGTAACAGTACATCACATCAGTATTATCACTTGAAAGTTTGCATGAACACATATGCATGCACCTCAGAATTTCATGCTAGTTCATAGGTTCATAGGTAGGTACTAGGCTATCTGCCCGAGGACACTTATAAGCCTAGCCAGAGTGTGTCAGCTTTCGCCACCCCATTGATTAATTAACTGATCCTCTGTCAAGCAGAGCCAATTAAGTGATCCCAAGGGTGTATTTTCTGTTACCCATCCACTCGTCAAGATTTCTCTTGAAGAGTGTTAGTGCGGGGCTCTGCCTGATGTAATTCTGAATTTTGTTCCAAAGCATGGGGAGTCTCTGTGACAGGAATCTATCCCTCCAGCATGTTCTATTTATTGTTGTGGTGAGGTTTAGCTCACTAGAGCGAGTGGCTCGCAGTGACTTGGATTTCTTTAGGTGGAGCATGTCCATCAATTCTGAGTTGGACATGGCTTTATAGGTCAGGCAGAGATCACCTCTGAGTAAGCGATATGCCACTGAGTACAGCCAGAGTTTTTTCAGTTGGGCTGCATAGGACATATGCTTGAGGCCAGTAACCCTCTTGGTGAGGTACTTTTCTGGTCTTTCCAGCTGTTGGAAGTGTCTTGTGAGGTACATCCCAAATGGGGCATTGTACTCTATGATGGGTCTAATGAGTGACAAGTAGAGGGGCACTATAACCTCTTTATTTCTAGATGTGAACCCTTTAGTAATTAGATGGGCCACATAGAAGGATTTTCTAACTACTTTGGCAATATGATTGTCAAAGGAGAGATTTCTATCAACCTGGGTCCCCAGATCTCTTATTATCTCTTCTGTATTAAGGGGGCTGCCACCTATGTGGTAATTCGGGGGTGTTTTGTTTTTCCCAAACAGGATGACTATGCATTTTTTGGCATTTAGCTTGAGGCCATGACTTTTACACCAGGTGTCTGTCTCAGTAAGGCCCTTTTGGAGGATGTCTGTGTCAGCTGGATAGTCAATTATGGCTCCCAGTTTGCAGTCATTGGTGAACTTGGCTAGCCATAGTCCTCCCATGTTTGCATGTTCTTCTGAGAAGTATATGCCGAACAGTAGGGGTCCCAGGACCGAGCCTTGTGGGACACCACTTGTGACTGGTTTAGAGTCGGACCTGAAGTCTGCTATTCTTACTGTGTGAGTTCTGTCTGTAAGCCAGTTGGCAACCCATCTTGTGATGTAGGGGTTTATGTTCAGGCTGGTGATTTTTTCTATAATTCCCGAGTGGGGAATGGTGTCAAAAGCCTTGGCGAGGTCAAGGTAGGCTGTGTGAACCACCTTTCCCTCATCTATGGCTTTGGTGACCATCTCGAAGAAGTCAACCAGGTTTAGTAGGCATGATCTGCCCTTAACAAAGCTGAACTGGGTTGGGCCAAGTGTTTGGAGGTTCCCAATGTCTTTGTTAATGAGTTTCATGATGATGCACTCCATAGCCTTGCAGACCAGGCTAGTCAGGCTTATTGGGTGATAGTTACCAGGCTCAGTTGTGGCCCCTCCTTTGTGGAGAGGAATAACCGTTGCTGTGTGCCATTCTATGGGCACATAGCCTGTGGAGAGGCTAAGGTTGAATAGCGTGTTTAGGTGGGGGGTTAGTTCTTTCTGTATTTCGTGCAAGACGCAGCCTGGGACAACATCTGGTCCCATTGACACTGTGTTTTTGGCTTTTAAAAGGGCTGTTTTCACCTGTGCGTCTGTGATTTTTGGGACATTACACTTTTCCAGTATTGTTGTGAGCCCTTTTGGAGGTGAGAGGGGGGTGAAGTTTGCACTGAATCTATCTGCCAGGATGTTGGCAATATCAGTAGGTTCAGTATATTTTGTGCTATTTCGCACTAGTTCAGTGCATATCTGTGAGTTGCCACTTAGATTCTTAACATAGCTAAAGAAGTCTTTGTGGTTATCTTTTGAATCCTTGGCTATTTTTCTTTCAAAGTTAGCCTTGGATGATTTCATGAGGGACCTCCGTTTCTTACTGATACTGAACAGGGATGACTTTCCTTCTTGGGATTTGCTTTTTTCTGAACTAGTTTCCTCCTTCTATTGTATAGCCTGTTTATTGCAGGGGTCCCCCAAACTGGTTTCCTTCTCTTAGAGGAGTGAGTCTTGGTTTTGCTAGGGATGGCATAATCTATGCATCCTTGTAGGTGCTCATAGAGTGCATTTGTAAAGGTTTCTGCATCTTGGGAAGCATTATCCTTTAGTGTGGGGGCTGTGAAACTTAACACCTCTGTCTTAAGTAAGGTGAAGTTTGCTTTAGAAAGGTTTTTTACTGTGGTTTCCTTAGTTGGGGGTGGTGGTGGGGTGTGGACATCCAGAGTGATTAGTTTATGGTCTGATCTAACCAGTGATGGGTTGACCTCCAGTGTGGAACACCTGTTGCTCATGTTGGTGATGACCAGGTCCAATATGTTTTCACCTCTGGTAGGGGAGTTTACCAGCTGATCCAGGCCATTTGACTTGATGAATTCCAGAAAGCGCTGGGCCTGGGAATTTGTACTCGAGTAGTTTTCACAGTGAATAGTAGGGTAATGGAAATTGCCCAATATCAGGGTGTTTGGTAGGATCTTCATGTTTTTCAGTGTCTCCAGAAAGGTGGAGTGGTGGTCCTGGGTTATGGATGGTGATCTGTAGCAGGCCACAATGCATTGCAGATTTGCTCGATGTTAGTTGCACATGGATGATCTCGGAGGTATCATGCTGCGCCACTAACCTGGAGGTGTAGGTATCCTTGATGAATATGGATACACCCCCTCCTTTTGTGTTTCAGTCCATATTCTGTGGCTGAAACATGTGGTATGAGTTGTAGCCCGGTAGTGCTGGGGTGCTTTCTGCAGCCTTGAACCTAGGTTTCAGTTACTGCACAGATGTCAACATTCTCCTTACTGAGGAGTGCTTCGAGCGCATGCATTTTGAGATTTAAACTCCTGGCATTGAGTAGCATAACCCTCAGTTTTTTGTTAATTGTGCTGTTTATGGAGGTGGATTTGACTTTTGAGCCTTGCCTAAAAAAGGCACTATGGGGGCAGCAAGAGCCTTGGCCAGTATTTGAAAGCCTAGGCGTGACAGGTGCAAGCCGTCTCTTGTGAAGCAATGCAGCTTGTCAAGCATGTTGTCCCAGGCTGACAGACACTGGATCCCCTTTGAATGACACCAGAAGCTTAGCCAATTGTTGAAATTGCTCATTTTTTCTTTATACTGAGGTATCATTCTTGGTGAGGGCAGGATGCTACTCAGGGTCAGGGTCATACCAGCCTGGGCTAGATGATCAGAGAGCTCTTCCATGTCTTTTTTCATGTAGTCCAGGGAGGTACGTCTCAGGTCATTCACATCAACATGAACAATGACAGAGTCATATTTGTACTTGTTCTGGAGTGACCTGAGTGCTTGTGTTATGTGGCAGATTCTGGCTCCCGACAGGCAGCTAACAGTAACCTCCTGCTTGTCCAGCCTAGTGAGTGGGACATCAGTGTGCTTGACAATAGACTCACCTGTTAATAGTGTGTTAGGTATGTTATTTCGCCTTAAGGGCTGTGATTGTGCAGCACACTGATTTTGTGTTTTTTGTGTTATCTGTTTTGTGATAGGAGGTGCAGGTTATTTGGGTGTCTGCTTTGGAGGTCTCTGATGCTTTTGCAGGTTTTTATTTAGAGCCTCCGAGTATGAGTTTGTGTATTTATGTGTATTTTTTGCTAGTGCTGTTTTAGTAAGTCTGTGTGCAGCTGGAGGTGTGGTGCAAGTGTTAACCTTCTCCTCTTGACTGTCTGTTCCAGTCTTGGGTGGAGACAGCTTAGCTTCCAGTTTGGCTGTATAATTGCATCTCCCGCATATGTTAATGTTTTGTGGTAGGAGGAGAGGGTTGTCTGTGTACATGAGGCAGTTTTAACATTGCCTCAGGATACCCAGATTCACCAGCTGGACGTATAAGTCAGAGAGACAGTGATTGTGTAGCACATGTCTTGAGGTATGACACGTGCTTATACAGTGTGCTCCATGTATTGTTTGATATGTGAACAATATCTCAGTAAAGCTTCCTTGCTCATTGATTCTAGACTTTGCACTGCTGTAGTTTCTGTGCACATGGGCATAGCTGATGCATTGTCATCAGTCTCACAAACAGCTGTAACTTTCATTATAGCACACCAGTTCTTAATTCACACATCAATTACAGATGCTTCAGACAATAATCATTCCTATTACATGTTGCAGATGCATGCAATACACAGCTGTGTGTAGGGAATCCATTCATAATATTGTGTTATTTGTAAGTGTTGTTATCCTTTTGGCTGATACCTATGTGAGGGAGGGATGCTTTAGTCAAGTGCATTACATTTGACACAGTGAGCTTGCACACATCTTGTGGCCCATACAGAACCATTCTTTGTTATGCATACCTACTAAGAATTGACAGTGTAGCCTTCCCTTTAAGGTGTTATATAAGATGCATGTGTGATATGCATTTCTGTGTTGCACCCAGTAAATATAGAGATCACTGACAACATTGTTGTAATGGGCTTCATTCTTGCGCATGTGACCTGTGGCTTATGTGCTATGCCTACCTCTCAAATGACCAGGACTGTCCCTTAATTCAACTCCAGGTTTTATACTGTCCCACTTAACCATTTCAAAGACAGTTTATATTTGGGAAAGGGGTAGTGACTGCCCCTTATAGAACACTGGCAATAATTATAGTTGTACACATTTGTTCCTGCAGAACATGAATTATAACTTAAACTCACATATTTTGTCAATGTCAAAGATTAATGTTGTTAACATTTTATAATTGTTTCTGATTGTGCCTGCTTTTGTCAGCAGTTGCCTATGAGTCTGTTGCTATGCTTCCATGATTGGTTGAGAGGTATGCTGACAGTCAGTCATATTCAAGCAAGTCATTTTGCAGATCTTCACAACATGCACATACCCCCTATTGTATATACCATCCTTGCTAAATGTCTTCTTCATTGAGGATGTCAGTGATATTTACAGCACAACTATTCATCTCCATTGACATGTAACCTTGTGTGATAGTCACATATGCAATATCATGTGCGATGATGTAAATATATTCACAGAGGGAGGTGTAAACAGCAGTACTTTGCTATCTACATATGTGCTTAATGTTATGTGACTGACATGCCTTGGAAGTGTACATACATTGACACATCCTATCCTGTGTATACTGCCATATTTTACATGCCCTGTTCCTCTTTCTTCATTTCTATCATTCATGTATGTGGCCATTTTAATCAACACACTTTCCCTACCTAGTGTATTTATGTCGCATTGCATTTGCCATTGCTGATAACTTCCAACATCCATGACTTCAGTCTACAAAAACTTGTAGTGTACATTGCACTGACTACACTTTTCTATAATATATTAATACTGCAGTCTTTGCAGTATTTTCACCACTATTAGTCATTTTGTCTGTCTGTGCAATCCCACAGAGCAGGTTTGCCTGCAGGCAAACTTGTATGCATGTTCTTTCTGCTTTGTGCTGCTTTGCATGGTTTTCTGGCTGTCAACACTGGTGCTGGCCACAAAGCCCTACTTGTATCTGTGTAAGTGCAATAAGCGGCATGCATAAGTAACTAGTGATGCGCTCATCATACAAACATGTAAACACCATCTAGTCTTCATGTGCCGGTCATTCAATTGGCACTACAACTTCCATTCCCCCTCCCACAACTTCCACTCTAACAAGAGTGTGGTCTCTTAGACTTTGGCTATATTGTATATGCAGTTTATTTTACATGCCTTTTTATACACTATTGAAATATTGCACTAAAATCTTTATTCAAGTAAAACTTGTGTACAGGAAGTGCTTATGTATACGGTGGGAGTAGTTATTTGGGAAGTGGTGATATGAGTAGTCCTTATACATACTTCAAATGAATTCAATGGCAAGTGCTTGTGACTTCTTGAAGGGGAGTGTGTGTCTATCAAGTTATGTACATACAATACATTCAATATGGTACAAAAATACCCTTTGTAATTATTAGAAGTAATAAGGTTAAAAGCAGTAACTTTAGCTTGAACTGTAATGGTTTCAGTTGCATTCCTTTAAGATGCAAAGCTATACAATAATTTTCTTATTAATAATACAATAAACAGTTGTAAAAAGAGTAGAACCACAAATTATTTCATATCCTTTTTTATCTTTCCACTGTACTGGTGCAGTAGTTTGTGTTGTTGCCTCACAGCAAGAGATTTTCTGGTTTGATTACTGGTTGGGGTGCCCTCTGTGTTAAGTCTGCATGTTCTCCGTGTTTGTGTGTGTTTGCTCTGGTGTCCTCCCATGTTACAAACACATGTGTCTGGAGTGTTTCTCCACAGGCTTCTGCTGAAACTTAGCTTGTTCCAAGTTGGCCTTTCTGGTCAACAAATGTTAAATAAATAAAAAAAATGCTTCTTATACATGCTACAAACTAGCAAGACAGAATTCTCTTGGACTTCAGTTAAATTTGCCAGAAGATTCAACTATCCTTTCTACTCTTTGAACTGAAAATAAAAATAAAAACTTTAATGTGATAATAAAATTGAAGAAACACAGGTTTCTATAAAAATGTAGAGCACAAGTTCCCAAAGATAAGCGCTTTCAGCTTAGTTAGCCTTCATCAGATCATAGTCATAATTCGTGCTCTCCAGTACTTAAATCTAAAAAGAGCCAATTGCTGTCATCTTTTTGAACACACCTTCCTTTATCAGCCTATCATAATATTCTCTAATCAAAGTCTCAAAGTTGAATGAACCTCCATAGCTTAAGCCAATCACTCTCTTCCGGTTCTTTGCCTAAGAACCAATGTCACTGGCATCTCTTTAGCCAATTACACACCCATTTCCTGATTTATTCATCCTATCAATTCAGCAAGAGACGAACAATCGCTGTCCTCTTTTAGCATGCACCTTCCTTTATCGGCCTATCATAAAATTCTCCAGTCAGGGTCTCAAAACCAAATGAACCTCCATAGCTTGAACCAATTACTCTCTTCCAGCTCTTTGCCGAACAACCAATGGCGTTAGCATCTCTTTAGCCAATTACACATCCATTTCCTGGTTTATTCATCCTATAAATTTTAAGAGAGCTTTTGCCAGTCATTTGTTGGTTTCATCATGCGCTCTGGACTTCAGTAGTTTGAACCATTCACTCTTTTCTGATTTTTTACCCAATAGCCAGTGGCATCTCTTTAGCCAATTACACATCCATTTCCTATCAGTTCTATGGGAGCTTTTGCCAATCATGTTTTGACTTTATTAGCATCAAGTCATAATGCAAAACACATATGTAGGACCAATCACTTATTTTCTTCCGCATTATTCTTTGCTCTAGAGCCAATCTGTAATCCCCTGGCTTTTAGCACTGATTTAAGTGGAATTACGCTATTTAAGCCTGGAAAGCAATTTGCTCTCAGGTTGGTTATCCAGCTGATCTCTCAGACTTCAGTTTTATTATGTACATCTCCCTCCTTTACATTACAGGGAAGTACTTCCATAACCTTGAAAAACTTAGTGTGGAAGAGAGGTGAAGAAGAGAGTGCAGGCAGGATGGAGTGGGTGGAGAAGAGTGTCAGGAGTGATTTGTGATAGACGAGTACCAGTAAGAGTGAAAGGGAAGGTCTACAAGAGGGTAGTGAGATCAGCTATGTTATATGGGTTGGAGACAGTGGCATTGACAAAAAGGCAGGAGTCAGAGCTGGATGTGGCAGAGTTAAAGATGTTAAGATTTGCACTGGGTGTGACGAGGGTAGACAGGATTAGGAATAAGTATATTAGAGGGTCAGCCCAGTTTGGAAGGTTTGGAGACAAAGCCAGGGAGGCAAGATTACATTGGTTTAGACATGTGCTGAGAAGGGATACATAGTATACTGGGAAAAAGATGCTAAGGATGAAGCTGCCAGGTAACAGGAAAATGCAGAGGACAGGAAGAAATGGAAACAGATTATCCGAGGTGGTGACCCCTAACGGGAGCAGCTGAAAGAAGAAGAACACACACACACACACACATATATATATATATATATATATATATATATATATATATATATATATATATATATATATATATATATGTTATTAAAACCCATTAACACTTTACTCATATACATCTTTTTTAAAAAAATGCATATATGATTACAAACATGCTATTGATTTCCTCTGTATTTTATAATAGCATTACAAGTAATATTTTCAGGTACACATCTTTCTTAGAAAACAACTCTAGTTATGCCAACATGATATTTTATTATCTTCAGTATGACTCATTGAAATAGTGAACATTAAGAAACATTTTTTTTGTTTACTAACTGTGGAATTCTGGCCTTCACTCCTTTACCTGGTCTATCTGCTTTGCTAGCTGCTCAATGCTATGCTTCCTCAAATCATTGCAATGCTGATGGCACTGCTAGCCAGAGTGGGTTATACCTATCAGGACT
This sequence comes from Protopterus annectens, assembly GCF_019279795.1. Classification (NCBI taxonomy): domain Eukaryota; kingdom Metazoa; phylum Chordata; order Ceratodontiformes; family Protopteridae; genus Protopterus; species Protopterus annectens. The sequence goes on from NC_056733.1 coordinate 1,512,829,976, forward strand.
GATATGTGCATACACATCTCCTGCCAGATATCATTTTTTTTCCATGTACCATGTCTTGTGCATGCCTCGATACTATCCCACTACAGATCATTGAGAAGGCAAACCATTATTATGGTCTCCTTGATGGACTAGCTAAGAACACAGCATTGTGCCTTCACAGGTGGGGCCATCTTACAAAGTGCCAGAACATCAAAGGGGAAAGTGTGGTCAGGAATGTTATGATCAGAATTAGAACCACTCCCTGTGGGGTGTGACATCACCTCAACCAAACCCTTTTTACTAACAGATGCATTATAACAGCTATTGATAATACTGGCAAGTTTGGTTTAACCTAAACTGCTCTGACATATTTTTTTTCTTAAAGGAAACCAGTTAACTTTCCTTTCTATGCTTAATTAAAATGCAAGTATGTGATTAATAATTTTTTTTGATAATACTTATTAGTAAAGGTTATATTTTTGTACCCTAACACCAGTATGTGTCATGCAGCACAACAGAATTTTTTATTTCTTTTTGAGGGAGGGTGAAATAAATGTCATTATATGTGCTATTTTTAAGTTTTAGAAAGTTATGATTTGTTTGCGGTGCTAGGGTGTGACCCACATAATGTTGTTTGGGAAGGGATTACACTTCAGATTGCTGCAAACTTGACAATTCAGATAATTCCATTTTTTTAAACTACATTCTGATTTTGGTTCGGCTACCGCCATTCGCACATTCCTGTGGCAAGCTTGGGACAGCTGCAGAGTGCTGCTGACTGTGGCACTATCTGCAGGGCATCCATGTCAGTCTAATTTATGTTCATCTTACTTTGGCCATGCATTCATGAACACCAAAAAGCCAATAATCACCTATACATCTTGGGACATGTTTGTTTGCTAGTATGATTTATAGAGATGAATGTAAAATAGCCTAATTTGCATATATCACATGTAAATAGCCCTGACTTTTTGTCAATAAGTTGAACAGCACCATATTAATTTGCCAATAGCTGAGATAGATGGCAAATGTATTTCAAAACTGCAGACTTATCCAGCAATGAAATATTTAAAAAATAAATCATATTTTAATAAGAAACACTTAAAAATACTATTTCATTATTAAATTGTCATTTGTAATGAATTTATATGTATGATGTGCATGTTATGATAACATCAAATGATTCTTAGATTTGTGTCATCTTGAAGTTAAAACAACAGTAGAAGTGATTACTGATGACAGAAAATGATCATTACTGTGGTATAATTTAATAATTATGCATACATGAGTATAAATGAAGTAATTTACTACTGAAGTTCTGCAGTGGTAAGGATATCAACAGGCACGTGTAATGAACTGGAGATTTTTGGAATGACAGTGATAGATAAAAAATGTCAGCATTATGAGTACATGACAATGGAAGAGGGTGGGGCAATGATGCTTTTTGTGTCAAAAGTAATTGCATTCATGACCTGAATGAACTGTAGTTTATATAGTGCCATTTTCCATGGCTATGTTGACATTTCCCTGCATACATGTATTGTTTGTGGCAAGTGACATTTTTTTTAATGTGGGTGGCTGGAAAACTTGACCAGTGTTTTGTGCTTTAGAAGTTGATTACATCAAAACAGTATCGTCATTCTTTCTGACTGTACCTTTTTACATTTTTTTTCTTTGCACACGTAGTCCTGCTAGAAAATAATGAATAAAAGCAGAGAAAAGATAACTTCAGCCATGAACAAAATTGTGTCCTTGAACATACGGGAAACATATTTTTGGTAAAGGGGGGCCCAGACAAGCTGAGAGAAACAAGTCCTGGAGTCAAGCAATTATTGAAATTAATGCAGTGAGTGGCAGAAATTCTGAATTGTCACAATGCAAGAAAAGGTTAAATGATATGATAACACACGCTAGAAGGAAGACCAGGCAGAATGCAATTTCCTGTACCACTACAGGAGGACCAGGCCTTCATATCTTATTCGCTTAACACCAGATGAGGAATACCTTCCATTCATCCATGAGGATGACTAAGACACAGAAGATGGAAGAACCAGAACAATTAGAGGTGCTGTGGACACTGCTCCATCTTACCATGACTGCAGCAGCAGCAACACTCATGAAGGTTGGTTTAAAATCAGTCACCTAATTTATATATAGAGAACTGAATGCTGTTAAGGAGTGATGAAATTAAACGCATCACATATAATTATTATTAGGTGAGAAAATGGAGGAAGTGTGCATGGTAAGTGTCCCACTTACCCCCTTGTAAGAATTATTTATTTTTATTTATTTATTGCATTTGTTTACTGGAAAAGGCCATTGGGCACAAAAGAGCCCATTTTCAGTGGAAGCCTGGGGAGAAAACCTCCAACAAGAACGTAAATACAGAAAATATTAAACATTAATTGGTACGAAAGTAGAGGCAGTGTTACAGATAGTGATTACAGTAATATATACAGAATATACACATAAAAGCAGAAATTTGTTGGTTGCCAGATTAATTCTTTCAGAGAGGTATAAATAGAGATATATTAATCAGCATTATTGTACCAGTATCAACAAGTGATGAAAAATAATAATTATAAAGAAAATATCATCAGTCAGCAGTAGCAAAAATCAGTTTAGTTATCATAAAAGGAGAAGGAAGAGGCTTATAGAGTAGGTACATAGCCAAGAAGAGTTGAGATGATTTTTCAGTATTTGTTTGAAGGTGATGGTGCTGCCTGTGTTTCTTATAAAAGGTGGAAGTGAGTTCCATAGTTTGGTGATGGTGAAGGAATAGAGGAGTTGACCAGCAGGTAAAGTGGGCTTATCTACTTTTAGAAGTAGATGATTTTCAGGTCTTATTTGCCTGTATATCACTGTATATTATTCCATGATTATTATTAATGTTTTCAAATTGATTTTTACAGGGTCAACATCAGAAAAAAAGACTTCAGCTATACCAAGAAATCTGGATGACAGCAGAATGAATGTTACTGCTGATGCTGATAATAATAACATAGTTTCATATACATATACATATCTATCTATCTATCTATCTATATATATATATATATATATATATATATATATGTATATATATATATATATATATATATATGTATATATATATATATATATATATATAAGGCAGTCTGAGGAAAGTGGCAGGCAGTCCACAAGGTAAATGGTAGTATCTCTCATCCCACAACATGTTAGTAATATTGTACAAAGTGACAGTGCAACACAAAGTCAACACAAAGTCAGCACAAACTGGCATGTGATTCATGCCTTTACAGGAGAAACAGCCCTGCATCTCTACAACAGTATCTGTAAACTGGGAGGAACAATTTCAGAATGATGGCAGGCATTCTGAGGTAACAGTGTCTACAGTGACACCTTTGTAAATGGGAACCAGGCATAGGAATTTCTTAAAGCTACTCCAGGAAACACATAAAGTATTGGCTGCCAAATAGGATATGTGCTTTGACCAGTGTTGCAGAGAGTCAGCTGAAAATGGTCAGAGTCCTTCAAGGTATGCATGATGATTTTCAGCACAACTTCAAAATGTCAGGAGAGTAGGGATAATGCCATGATCACACTGATGCATACTATGGTGGAACACAACGCTTCAGTGTCTGCCTCCATTTGTACACTAGTTAGGACATACAAGAGTCAAGCTGGAGTCAGTCTTGAAAGAGTCAGAGGACTAAGTACTCTCCAGACCTGTGCAGGGGGTCACATGACCCTTGATTCTAAGGACAGTAATGGCAGTAGTCAAGGTGAACAACCATGACACATTGCATGCATGCCGTGTCAGCATTTATCTACACCTAGCAGAACCTCACTTTTGAGGTCACAATCACAGTCATGCAGCACTGTCAGGACAGTGACAGCAGGATTACTTCGATCAAGTAGGTCATGATGTCAGACCAACTGACTTTACTGTTTTCATGAAAGTCCCTCCTCAAAAATCCCTTGCACCATCACGTAGACTATCTATAGGAGATGTGTATGGCTTATTTGATCTTAAACTACTGTGAATTAGCTTCAAAGACACAGCTGTCTGTTTAAAATGGAAGTTTTTTTTAAGAGGGTGAGTTTGCAAATGTGTGCACTTCATCCCTGTAAAACTAGTATGTTTACCATCAATGAAAAGTACACAAAAAACAGTAATACATGGATTACCATTTCTGCAGGGGGCAGTAATGCACAACATAAAAATAGTAAAGCACAAAAGTTTTCAGGAGAAATATATCATATCAATTAACACTACCTGCCGCGTAAACCTACACTGCTGCCATTTCACCCTTCATACTGTACAAATGATGATTTTATGTTTCTAAATTCAGACTTTATTGTGTATGATAGCATAAAATTGATGTGATGGTCAGTATAACACATTTTCTTCACATTTGCAATGGATTAACTCAGGAAGTATTTCACTGTTGACAACATTCATTACTTTTGTATAATTAAGTAATCATTGAAGCAGAACTTAATCATGAAAGCAAACAAAAATGTGAATTATTTTTTATATGATACCTTACCACATCACAGAGCAGGAGTCACTGAGGAGTCAGGCATGAAAACAACATGAGTATTACTTTCTAACAGATAATAAAAAATACTTTAAGATAAGAGAGAATGCCAGATGAGCAGCGACAGCAGACTAAGCAGCACACAGCATAGCCCACAGATATCACTTCATGCATCTATTATACTCTGTGTATAGTTATGAAACACTAACGTGAATGGCATGCTCCATATTGTGGAATAGATGCTACCTCTTTACCTGCGCAGTATCATACCATTTATGAATCTGCTGCATTGCAGCCCTTGCTACTGCTTCTGGATGTTCAACATTAGTCATAGTGTGACTAGAACTGTGAGCTGCAGTGACAGCATGGGTCACCTTACCATCAGACTGGTGCATGATGATGTTATGCAGAATACAACATGTAATAAAAATGTAGTAAACATCCTGCACTGAAGGGCATCCCCAGACTCATCCAGACACCTGAGATGGCTCTTCAGAAGTCCAGAAGCCTTCTCTATAAAAATACAAGTTTGGGGCATGGATGTGTCATACGTCTCCTTTGCTGCTTCACTTGGATTTCTTACTGATGTAATGAGCCATGGCTTTAGAGGATATCCAGAATCACCAGAGACAAAAAAGAGAGGGGAACAAAACAAACAAACAAAAACAATTAGTATTCAACAATAGAGTTTAATGTGAATAATTATTTAAATATAATATAAAACAAAATACCAACAAGATGACCACTGGGCATCTAGGCATGCAGGAAGAGCTGGTAGAGTGAACTCATGTGTCACATATGGGAATCATGTGCACTGCCAGTATGCTGAGCAGAGATGTCTATGATGAATCTCCACGCATCACACACTAACTGGCAATTGATAGAATGGCAGCCCTTCATTTTGTGGTACTGCCCCCTTTGTGTGTCAGGAGGGGCCCTAATTTCAAAATGGGTTTCGTCTATCACACAAAGTACCTCAGAGAAATGTGCTAGTCTATAAAAAGCACATATATTCCTGGATTAGTCCTGAGATGACAGCAGGAAATAGATATACTAATCCACAATTTCCAAGAGTACATCGAATAACTGCTGCAGTATCAAGGCAGAAGCCTGTGAGATAACCAACATGTCCCCAGTCTGTCTCCAGAAGATCCCATAGCAAGTATAGTGAGGGCTGTATATACTTTGGTTTCCACAAGGATAGGAAGTTGCTACAATTCTTCACTGCCCCTATGGGTGTCAAAAATGCCTACTAAGATCCTCATAATGTCCCTGTCAACTCTAAACCTATCAAGGATTTCCTGATTATTAAAGTTATAATGAGTAATCCCTTGCTTATATTTCTGCCTTCTTCGCTGGCGAGTGCCACTTGGTGCAAGTGGTTTTGGCCCAGCCAAGACAAGCAGGTCAGACCTGGAAATAACAATGCTAGCAGCAAGTAACAGTATTTTTGGCAACTGCAACTCTGATAGATTTGGTGAGGCTTCACTTTACATACCACATCTGCGACAAGCGTGGAAAAGTGAAAAATTTGACTATGAATTGCTAAAGGTGTAAAACATCCATCTTTAGCATACTAAGATGTACATACTACTCATTTACATCTCATTAGTTGCATATTTGCATAAGCACATTCAAGGTTGTAACTCATTGGTGTAAATGGCCTCTATGGATCGCAGGTCAGCTGCACTCAGCCACAAATTTTGTGGATAGCCTCAGCACATTTCTGTAAATGACTATGAAGACCAGCCTTGCAATCTTTGGAGACTGCATTTCATGAAAATGTCTTTGAGTTGTCTGTTAATCAGTTATATGGACTTGTGCTTTGGAAATGAAAAACACACTTCACTAACATGATTCTCCCCACAAAATAATACCTACACTATCATATGCTAAAAGCATAACTTAACTGTTTCTCTGTTCTGTGTTATTTCATATTCCATTTAACATTTCCACTGAATACCACTGTGTGAACAGATATTGCGTAATCTCTTTTTAATCCATTTTATGTAGTCATTATGTTAAGTTTGTGTTAAAAAAACAGCAAGGTGTTTGCAGTCCTTCTTTCTTTTCCTACCTCTGAGGTCATAAGCCTATTGAGCCCATGTGGACTTGTACCCTGCTGCTGTGTACAATCCTTCATAGCTGTGCTCTGTCCCTCCCCATGTTCCATTGTTCCATAAGTCTAGTGAGTCACTGAAAATTAAGCAAGTTACTGAGAATAAGTGCTTATAGCCAATTCACAGTTTTACAGAAAATGTTAAGTATGGCTTCAATGTGATTAAAATGCAAGAAAGAACATAAACAAGTATGTGTTACTTGACAAAATCATAACACTCTACCATTAGATTTTAAAAGTATGTAGTAAATCTAAGCACTGCTATTCTAAGTGAATGAAAGGATAATTAAGCAGAAAAGGCGAGCGCATTATAAACTCATGTTCTTAAAACACAGACTGCTCTGTGTGAAAGAAAGCTACCTGTGTTGGGGCAGTTTGAATTAGAAAAAATTAAAAATGCTAACAACTACTTGAAGTGAAGCAGGGACATTGATGTTACAAAGAACAAGATAAGACAAAGACATTTTTTCAGTCAAGCACCCCAGTGGTCTCCAATGCATCTGTGTTATATGAAGTGATCAATGATGACAACGCAATTTAAAATGAAATTATTATTTTAATACTAAGATTACTGCACATTCCAAAACATTCATGAACAAAATTTCCCTTTCTCCCAGAAAATAATGGTACTTTTTCATGTTTGGAGTACACCTAGATACTACACAGCTTTTCTTAGGGCTCTCATCAAATGAGAAAGTGCTGAAACTAATAAGCAGTAACAACACAATTTATAAGTTGTCAATAGCTTTCTGGCAAGCTGTAAGATATTTTATTCACATGATATACACTTGGTTGTTATTGTTTGTCTTTCGGCTTTTTCCCGGTAAGGGGTCGCCACAGTGGAACTCGGGTCCGCTAATGATTGGCAGTAGATTTTTAACAAAATGATGAGGTGCCAGCTCGACGCCCAACCTTCAATGAAGGCACGCCTATTTATACACACATGTCTTTCAATTGCTACCCAACCGTGGGGAGGACATGCAGACTCCACACAGAAGGCACACATAAGCCAAGCCGAGAATCGAACGGCAGAACCTCTTGCTGTGAGGTAACAGCGCTACCGCCGTACCTTGGTATAAAGGGAAATTAGCATTATTATAGAATTCTGAGTTTTCCCAGAATAACAGTACCAACTTTACTGATGGGATGAAATGACACTTGAAACTGAAGATGAAAATTAACCTTAAGAAAGAATATAGTTCATGGCACTGTTGTCGTTATGATATATTGATTACATTCAGAAACACAGAAGAACCTGATCTCTGACTTATGCTACATCAAACCAATACTACTTAACACACATTCCACCAAAACACCTAAATTTAAATCACAATAGATTACAAAAATAAAGGTAACACTTTCTGTCTATGATCTCTAACTGAAACAGTGTCGATACCAAATCTACATATTCTCACTTCATACTCATTCATGTGGCACAGAGGTGCAGTGATTAGATTTTCACCTCTCAGTAAGAGGTCCTCCAGTTTGATTCTCAACTGGGGTCCCTTCTGAGTGGAGTATGCATGCCCTCCCTGCATTTGTATGGGTTTCTTCTGGGTGCTCCTGTTTTCTTCCCACATTACAAAGTCATGGATCTGGAACATTTCTCCCTGGGTCTTTACTGAAAATGGGCTCTGTCCCAGTCAGATTTCCCAATACACAAATGTTAAATAAATAAATTCCCATACCCCCAAATCACCATAGATTACAAACACCAGGATCCACGATTCTGCTTGTGAAACCTTATTAAAACTGAATGCACAAACAACACAGATTTAGATGGGGGCTTCACTTGCTTACCTCCCAACATGGGAGCTCTGCCCTCACACACATATATATATATATATATATATATATATATATATATATATATATATATATATGTATATATATATATATATATATATATATATATATATATATATATATATATATATATATATATATATATATGTATATATATATATATATATATATATATGTACATACACACACACACACACATATATATATATATATATATATATGGGTCCTTGGTGTTTTATCTACAGTATGGTTCATCGAACCATACTTTGTCGAAATTACTTTAGCAAAAGTGCATTTTGTCGAAAATGCACTTTCTCTAAAGAAAACAAACAAAAAAAACATGCCATGATCATGTATCGTTAGTTGTACATCAATGTATACTGTTGATGTATAACTAAGGAAACTCTTGTTAAGATCATAGTACAGTGGAGATAAGGGAATATTCCCTTTTCCCCACTGTAGTGCAATCTTGGAGTTAGAATATTAAAGTGGGGGGGTGCAGGGGGCCCTGCCCCCCCCCTGCATGTCAGTGTTTAATGTGTTGTACACTTTCACGGAAGTCAGTTCACGGAAGTAAGGTTCAATGAACCGTACTTTCGAGTAAAGAACAACTGTTGTCTTGGTGGACGTTTTTTAGTGCTGGATTCAAAGATTTCAACTGCTGGATTAAAAGATTTCAAAGCTACTCCTCGAAGTGAAGTGATTTTTATTTCATGTCCAAAAAGTTTTATGGAATTATAACCTGTGTGTGTGTGTGTGTGTGTGTGTGTGTGTGTGTGTGTGTGTGTGTGTGTGTGTGTGTGTGTGTGTGTATACACACACATACACGCCCACACATATATATGTAGTCCACTTAATATGAGTCAGCTATAGCATAACTCAGTAAGTGAGAATGTGAAATGTAATGAAATCTCAGCAGCTCACCAAAATGAGGTATGTACCTTTTACATTTCAAACTGTTAGTGATGTATTATGAAATATTCTCCAGTTCTTTAACTGCTCATAAGAAATATGCATGATAATCCTTTGAAAAAGGTTAAGGCAAAATGTAGATACATTAACATATGTTATACTTTCTAATAATGTAAATGAAAAAAATGTTTTAGGATATATGACTTGAATTCATTTATTAGTTAATTTACAGTTTTAATTATTTATTTTGAATACTGCTGAGGCATTACCAGCAATGAATGGTTCAGGGTCTACAACCAATGACAGAGTAAGATTTGAAATCCATACTTCAAACTCTGACTCATGTTATGCCTTTTGTCTTTCTATTTATTTATAGTACTGTTGGGAAATATATTCAGAACCTAGTCAGCCCTCAAAGGTACAGAGGAGAACAAAATCTATGACCGTCTCACAAGAACATCAAATATTATTTCAAGCATAAACATAGACTAAACAAGCTAGGTATTTCATAAAGATTAGTTTATATCAGAGAAATGACTGAGACCTAACAGTTTCATTTCCATCATTTAACTTCTTCTGAGATATATAAAACTCATCTAAAGTTATTGTAACCCAGCACCTTTTGATTTACTGTTTCACATCGACCCATTTCAGTCAGCAGTGCTGTGATGCCTGGGTCAATTCCACTTGCCTTGCTTGTTAGCTCTTTGTCATAATGTCTTGCCTTATACTGCACAAACATAAAATAAAATGCTAATGGCTTGCTTCCCACAGGCATCAGAATGAATATTTTATGTACTGTGCTGCAACATTAATATGACAGCACACCAAAGACAGGAAAGCAGGTGAGCTGTGCATTCCTATGAATTGCAAGTATTTCTGTAACACTGAGTTTTACTTCTTAAGTATTTTGCTGCAGAAGCTAGTTATATTTAAGGTACCTTTAGCCTGTTAAGGACACAGTGTCCCTAAGGCATAACTGATAATGGAATACAGTTTGTTGGAATCAGTTAGGCACCATAATTTTGTTGAAATAATTTTCAAGGTCCCAATAGTGCAATTTGATCACAGTTTTAATGCCTGTTTTATTAATTTTACAGGTTTCGTGGAACTGCCTTTCATCAGCTAAATGTGGAAATTTCAGAGCTTTCATTCCTTAGTTTCACTGAAAACACTTGATACATTTGGCATTAATCCATGCAACATTGCCATACTACATCATCTCCTTTGAGTTATAAGTAATATATAATTATGTCTAAGTACTTTACAATATGTATTATGCTGTCTTTGAAGAAAATATTGAAAGGCAGAACAATACAATGCTTTTGTATTGCATAATTTTTTCTTTAAAAATAAAATGTAATACCTCTGCTGAGTGCAGCATATCTATTTATTGAAACATAACCAAACACACCTCAGAGATGATATCTAATAAAGTTCTAAACAAATTCCATGGCCTACTTACTTTCAATATAGCTTGACTGGAGGAGTTCAGGTATAAATTAGGTATGCAAATTCAGCTACACACATACTCATTAGCAGTTCTCAGTGGTATGAATCATAAACTAAGTTGAAAATGTAAGGCATATATGTGCTTGCCAACACATTTGGAGTGTCTCTGCCTAAACCACTAACCAACAACCATATAAAGGTGATATGCTGCACAGCATAACATAGCTAAGCAACAGTCTTAATCACAGGATAAAGAAAACTGTGAAACATATAGGTATGTAAATAAAGGAATGCACTGGGCACATCATTCCTTAATCCACTACACAGTGATTGCACTCACATGCAAGGAATGGTAACAATATCTTTCTTAGATCCCTTCATTTGGATGATATACATCAAGGTATGCATACAAGCATGATCAGGAAAACTGAAATGTTTGCAAACTCCTCCTGGCCACATCGGTGGTGTGTCAGTGAGCAGTGCTTGCAAGAATCTAAAACTCAGCAGTGTTCTAATCCATATGCACAGAGCTGATATTAATTCAGCTTTTTTTCCATTTAATCAGGTTTGTCAACAGTACCACTAGCATCTGTAGCCTTCTTTTATGACCATTCCAGAACTAGTGATTATTAATTGATAAGAATCATCTTCTATGGCCATAATGCTATCTTTGGAAGCATTTGTGTTTCTTTTCATGTCATGGTAATGTCTAGGTTGTACAGCAAAATAGGAAGACATGTAAAATGCGATGTTTTTAACATATTTTTATTTTATTTTATTTATTTAACATTTGTTGACCGGGAATGTCCGACTTGGTTCCACAGAGCCTGTTTTCAGCGGAGGCCCGGGGAGAAATGCTCCAAATGCATGTCTTTAGTTTCCTTACAATGTATTGTCATTTTTCAAGTGTGCATGCTCAAACAGGACAATAAGTAATATTCAGAACTCTGTTTGTAGATTATTAACCAGCTTGCAGTGTTAAGTATGTCATAGTTTACAATTCCTGTCATGGTACCTATTTATATTTATTTTATATCAGTGTTACACTTTGTTCCCTTCCCCTTTCGCTCCATACCATATTATAAATCTTTGCATGTATACTTTTCTGTATTATCATACTATTTCTTGTAGCTGCAATTAATACAGTTAACCTTCAGACCTTTTTTCAGAACTGGATGCCATAGTTCACACTGTAATCTCTGCTTCAGATCCAGTACTCTCTTGCTAGTATATTTAAGTTTAGCAGTTTGAGGCCACACTGCATTTCAGAGCCAGATACAGCACTTGTAGACCTAGGCAGTTTCCTAGGCCTGCTGGCTTGAGGGGCCTCACCACATACTTGAGGGGAGCTTACTGGCTGGGGGCTGCAGCAAAACTTGCATTTCTTCATTAAGAATGAACTCCATGTGCGTTACATTTCTTCTTTAAGGACATATGCAAAGTACGTCCATAGTAGCTTCTGTGTATGTGCACATTCATTTGAACAGTTACTTCTTTGTTCATTCATAGTAGCATCTGTGGATGTGGTTATGGACAGTTGCCATTCCATTGGAAAGAGACAAGCGTGCAAAGGAGTTTTATGGAAAATTACAAAGAGCTGCAGAGGAGGAGTTTTATGGAGAATTGAAGTGGTGAACAGTGTGTGTGTGTGTGTGTGTGTGTGTGTGTGTGTGTGTGTGTGTGTGTGTGTGTGTGTGTGTGTGTGTGTGTGTGTGTGCGTGTGTGTATATGAGTGCAAAATGTACCCAGTAGGGATGGCAGGTTGGTTAACTTATTCAGAGTAACCCAGTAACTTGATTACAGGATACTAAAACCTGAATCCTCTACAACCAACTATCAAGCTGTCATCAGCAGGTACATTTTCAAGCAGTGTTGAGTTTCAGTGCATTTTCAAAGAATGCGAACTTTCTGTGCATTTTCAAAGAGTGTTAACTGACTTTCTGTACATTTTCAAGTATTGTTGCGTTCCTGTGTATTTTCAAAGAATGTTGAGTTACTGTGCACTTTCAAAGAAATTGATTTTCTGTGCATTTTCAAGGATTGTTGACTTTCAATGGATTTTCAAGGAATGTTGATTTTCAAGGGGAAGACAAGTTTATTGTTGCTCATGCTAAGTTTGTTTTCAATGTGTAACTGTTTTGTTTAGGAAATGGCCATCATCAGTGTTTGTGTTATAAAATTTGAAAGCAGTGTTAGCAGCACAGCAGGTAGATAACTCACCTTTGGCACAGAAGCTGTTGATTCCACTCCCATGCCATATAGATGGAGTGCTGATATTACAGTGCCCTTTAACAGGGATATGGGTGCTTCACTCCTAAATGTGTCTTCATTTGGATGAGATGCTTAATAATGATAAACATTTCACCAATTTGACAGGCATTCCCTATTGCAATATTCCGCTACTGGGAAAACCCGAATGACAAACAACAACAACAATCATTTTTTTAACTGTAGCCAACAGGCACTTAATTTGTGCATGAAATACTGAAAAGTAAAGATGTTTGCCAGCAGAAATCTCTTTATTAGTTTTAGATCTCTTTTATGTGCAATTATTCAGTCAACCTTTACTTCTACAGAGATTTGTATTTTGAATATTATTGGTGGATTGTAACAAAAGAAGTTTGAGGGCCTTTTGTGGTTGAAATGTTTTGTAATGGGTAGTTTTGTCATTATTGGTCCATATGTTTTGTTTCATCACTTACTGGAAAAATGTTACGCCTATACATTTAAAACACATTCTAACAAGTGGTGTTGTCTTATATAAGGAATATAATTTAATACATCAAAGAACACATACATGTATGCATGGTCCTAAAAATGTGTGCAAGGGGTATATGGCTTGAAAACAGACCAAAGGTAAACTTAATCTGCCACTGGCCAGATGCATTTTCTGTGAATGTGGGTTTTGATGCTGTTTTAATGAATGTGAGTTTCAAGGGCAGAAAAGCTTTCTGTCATGCTAAGAATGTTTTTGTTGTTGAGACTGCATTATTTGTTTAGCAAATGGCTATCAGTGTTTGTGCTATAAAATATGAAATAAAGGTTTTAAGTATCTCTAATCATTGTAGAAGTAAAGAAGAAAATAGTATGCATGCTGACAGTTGTGAACAGTGTTTATGGTAAGTGGGGTGAAATAGCCAAGTGATGCGACACATGAATGGCTGGGGGGGTTGCTGGGGTAGAGGCTGATCCATTACCCTGCCTAAGGCCCCATTTGACCATGATCTGGCCGTGCTACAGATATCTAGGTTACAAATATGCCCTAGCCCCAAGTCCATAATTTAATGAACATTATATTATCTGCTAATGTTCTTTACTGATGAGACCAAAGCTTGTGCTTTCTATCCATCAGAGACACACATTTTATTCATCCTTTGTCTTTTATCTGTTGTCTCACTGATATTGGTTCACTATGTATGTTACCCTTGTTAGGCCTCATTGTAGAAAATCAGATCTAAAAATCCACAATGTCCTTTATCTAAACATATATTTTAGACTGGATGCCAGCAAAAAAGCTGAACTCCCATGTTTGTGGCTGTACAGTATGTTCTTGAATATGTTGATCTATATAATGGAATTCAAAACTAGTTAGAGCTCTCATTTCTGCCAGTGACTTGATGGTATTACCATATATATGTAGCAGTTTTGAACAGTATAGAATAGTAGAAATTACATGAAATTGTTCTACCGTGTCTTTAAAGTTTCAGATATCTTTGACAGAGCCATATCTTTTACAGCTGATATCAAATATTGTTATGATAGTCTGCAAACATTTCAGAAAGCCAGACTGAATTTATGACAAGGCTTCTTTCCCTGAAGAAGATCTAAATGCTGTAAGAAAGGTTTTATAATTTTTTGTGCTAGCACATTTTTTTTACTGTAGGAAGCACCCAACCTTTGTATGAGTTCTATCAGAAAGACAATTTGCTGTCAAAATAGTAACACAGGAGTTGATATTAATTTGGGTGAATTTGTCAATGATAACTGCAGGAGGAATAGTGCCACAACCTTTTGTTAAAGTTAAGTTAAGAGCATTAAGAACATAATAACTCAATATTCTAGGGCAGATAACTGATAACTGGCAAGTGCCTTTCATGGCATGACTTCAACATTTGGGAGGATACCACTGAGCCCCATCAAATATGGTGCCAAATATGTGTAACAAACTGAGTAATGAAGTCATACTTTTATCTTGGGCACACAGTTATAGCAGGTGATCTTGTTTTTTTTTTGTTTGTTTTTTTTGTGAAATATAACTTTAAAGAACAGACATAGTAATCTAGCACCCAAGCAGTCCTCTCATGCATCATGATCCTCAGCAGACAGTACCTGTTTTCAGGAAATCCAGCAGGTTCCTGGGGGTGCTATGATATTAGCATGAACATGAGAATCTCTCATGACATTATCACCAACTTTGCTACTGGTACAGCTCTCACAATTCCACAAATCTCTAAAAGCCTTATATCAACCATGGCCACAAAGAAACAAGTCCTGGCAAGGCTTTCTAAAACTATAAAAACTACTTTCATGGGGCCAGATACTAAACAGTCCAAAGCATGCATTTGTGGAATCCCTACCAAATATTTTCAACCTAAGCATAGCTATAATATGTGTTCCTGAATTATATAGAAATGCAATTGTGATGCCTCTACACAAGGATGGCCCTAGCCTAAATCCTGGATAATATGAACCAATTAACCTGGCTCTCATGATTTTAACACAATGGATCACATTATAACTGACTGCATAAACTGGAATATCAAACCCTCATGCAGCTGGACTTTCCAGCATTTCAGTTTTGTCAAAGGGAGATCTTGTCTGCTTAATTTTGTAAACTCCTTTGAGCTGTTCACACAGCCAGTGGCTAGAGGTTTGTCTGTTCCAAAGCCTATTTGGATTTGGCCAAAACATCAAACACCATTTCCCATACTGTATATCTTTACATGGTAGTCATGCTACCATGTAAATGTCAAGAGGATAGATTTTTGCAAAGCTCAATGGTCTTCCAGACTTAGCTGTCTTGTACTTCCTAAAATTCCTATACACTGTGCATCTATCAGGTACAAAGTAGATAAAACCCAGCACACAGTCTAACTCAACTGTGCATGGTATGGCAGCATCTCCATCATACATGACTGAGGCACTTAGAGATAGAACAAAATTCATGTCTGATTTGCAACTGGCAGTGTGTTTGGAATATTATCCATTTTTGAACACACTGACAGGGCAGTTCTGACTCTTAGCAGGAATGCCCCTGTCAGTTAGTCAATGGACCACTGCCACTGGGGGTGTCAGGCTGTTTAATGACATTTGCAAGGATGGCATATCAAGTCAAGTATAGCAATCTAAAATAATTACTTGTTACTTGCACATGACAGCATAGTTCAGTGAAAATGGACAGAATGTGAAAGCATACCTACTCTTGTGTTTAACTACCAATATAGGCACAATTGTACTATAATGATGAACTCACATGACATGGTTGACCTCACACGTTACACTAGCTAAAATGTCCAGAGGTTTTGTACAAACTAATGCAATAGAATCTGTAAAATTAATACACATGTTAATTAATAGATAACTAACTACTATGCAGCTAAAAATATGAAATGTCTAAAAGGCCAAGAAACAGTTGAAACTGACATCCTCCATTCAGGAAACTTATACTATGAGTGGCTTTTAGCACCAAGTGAGACTAGTAAAAGCCCTCAGTCTGTGACTGGGCCTATGGCTGTCCCCACTGGCACTGTGAGTGTCTTTGAATCCCTACAAGCCAGTGAGATCTCCATTGCAGACTTGCACATTAAAACTTCAAAAGACAGCACAGCTCTGTTTCTTGTGAGTCAGGCAGAATTTTTTACCAACCCCCCCACCCTATTACTGTTGTTTTCCTAAATACCACTGTCTTACTAGCTGCCTGCCTCTTATGTTAATTTGACCCTAAATTTCATTTCCTCTCTGCTTTCATTGGCTTGTGTGAGTAAGCACAAAATTATTATTTTGTGAAATCCCTCCCCTTCAACTATTTAAATTTATTGGCCATTCTGCTGTATTCCATAGTACCGGAATACAAAAGTGATCACTCCCTTTCAATCTATCTTGCTGTTTTAAAAATAGTGATTCTCCACTAAAACTTAACTTTTTAGACAGGTAAAACTTAAATTGCCTACTTTCATATCTAACTTCTCTAGCACACACTGCAGTGTTTAGGATAAACCATTTTTTTCATCTTACCTTTAAGCATCCCTGTGACTAGCACTTGCTCTAATACCTGCTGGAAAGCACTAGGAAGCCTTAAACTGATACAAGCACTCAACTCTCCATATTAATAAGGAGAAATTAATCATAGGCACTAAACAGCCTATAATTGCAAAGTACCTTGCTAAGGTAAAGGAAAATGGCTCCTTTACTTTAAAAAAAAAAAAAGCACCAACCCAGGCATGTCCAAGGGTCAGCTTCCATTGATTTCTCCTGTCCACCTGGTGAATCTGGGCATACTGGGGCAATACAGCAATTACCTCATGTACACAGGCAACCCCCTCCTCTTACCACCCAAAACTACAACCTGTGAGAGATGCATTTACATAGCCAAACTGCAAGCAATACTCTCTCCACCCAAGATTGTGCTAGACAGTCAAGATGAGAAGGTTAACACTCACACTACACCTCAAGCAACACATAGCCCTTCTAAACTCACTACACCAACACCCACACATAGCAACATTAAATCCACATATGCAGAGGCCCTTAATTGTAACCTGCCCAAGCAACAAGGACCTCCAAAGCTGAAACGCAAACAATCACAACCAAAGTGTCACATAGCTCACAACACCAGTGTGCCACCCAGCAACAGCCCCTAAGGCAAGACAACGTACCTAACACTTTCGTCATAGGTAACTCTATAGTCAGGCACACTGATGTCCCACTCACCAGGCTGAAGAAGGAGAAAATTACAGTAAGCTGCCTGTCAGGTGCCAGGATCTGCCACATAACTCATGCACTCAAGTCACTCCACAACAAGTACAAATATGACTCTGTCATTGTCCATGTTGGAGTGAATGACTTCAGACATACCTCCCTGGACTACATGAAAAGAGACATGGAAGAGCTCTCAGATCATGTGGCCCAGGCAGGTATGACCCTAGCCCTGAGTAGCATCCTGCCTTCACCCAGAATGATACCACAATATAAGGACAAAATGATTGACTTCAAAAATTGGCTAAGCTTCTGGTGTCATTCGAAGGGGATCCAGTATCTGTCTGCCTGGGATGACATGATCGACAGACTATGATGCTTTGCCAGAGATGGTCTGCACCCGTTGACCCTGGGATTGAGGTTACTAGCTAAGGCTCTTGCCACCCCATATAGTGCCTTTTTTAGGCAAAGTTCAAAGGACAAAACCACCACCGTAACAGGTACAAGCATGCAAAATCTGAAGGTAATGGTACTCAATGCTAGAGGTCTAAACCTCAAAATGCACTCTCTCGAGGTACTCCTAAAAATGGAGAACATCGACATCTGTGCAGTAACTGAGACCTGGTTCAAGGCTCCAGAGAGCACCCCTGCAATACCAGGCTACAACTCTTACCACACATTGCAGCTACCAAACCAGGATCAAACACTAAAGGTGGAGGAGTGTCCATATTCACCAAGGATATTCACACCTCCAGGCTAGTTGTCCAACACAATGCTTCTGAAATTCTCGAGGTGCAACTAATACTAGGTAAAACAGCAATCCAAATTGTAGCTTGTTACAGATCCCCCACCATGCCCCAATATTCTCACTACACCTTTCTAAACATACTGGAAAATATTAATATACAACCAAACACCCTAATACTGGGTGATTTCAACTACCTTGCCATTAACTGTGAAAACTACTCATGCACTAACACCTTTGCCCAATGGTTCTTGGAATTCATAAATTCCAATGCCCTGGATCAACTAATCCATAGTCCCACCAGGGGCTCCAATATCCTAGACCTGGTTATTACCAACATGGGAAATCGATGCTCCACACCTATGGTCACCCACTCATTGGTCAGGTCGGGCCATAAGCTAATCACCCTTAACATCCACATCCCACCCCCACTTCCTAGTAAGGAAGCCTCCAGAAAAAACTTCTCCAAGGCCAACTTCATGCTACTCAAGTCAGAAGTTACAAACTTCATGGCACCCATGCAGACGGAAACTGAAAGTTTGACTGTTGAGTCCTACACTAAGGCACTGTATGAACACATCCACTCATGCATGAATCATGCCATCCCAAATAGAACCAAGATGCTCTGCTCCAAAAAAAGGAAGCCAATCTGGTGGTCCCCTGCCATAAACAAACTTTACAACAAAAGGATAAAACTGTTGCAGAAAAGAGGAAAATCCCAGGATGCAAAAAACTCACTTACCAGCCTCAGTAAGAAGCTGAGACCCCTCATAAAATCCTCCAAAGCTAGTTACAAAAATAAAATTGCCAAAGATTCCAAAGACAACCACAAGGCATTCTATAACTATGTCAAGAATCTAAATGGCAATGCTCAGATTTGATCTGAACTACAACAGAATGGCATTAAATATACTGATCCCAAGGATATTGCGAATATCCTGGCAGATCTATTCACTGCCAACTTCACCCCCCTCTCACCCCCTAAATGGCCCATCTCGATACTGGAAAATTGCTAAATTCTGGTAATAATGGCCACACAGGTAAAAAACGCACTCTACAAAGCTAAGAATACAGCATCCATGGGACCAGATGACATCCCGGGCTGTGTACTACATGAGCTACAAAATGAACTGGCACCTCACCTAAGTGTCATGTTTAATCATACCCTCACTGCAGGCTTTGTGCCCACTGAGTGGTGCACAGCTACAGTTATCCCACTCCACAAGGGGTTTTCCACCTTGGATCCCGGGAACTACCATTCCATCAGTCTGACGAGCTTGATCTGCAAGGCCATGGAACGTATTATCATGGAACTTATAAAAAAAGACATTGGCAACCTTAAAACACTGGACCCCACCCAGTTTGGGTTCGTGAAGGGCCGATCTTGTCTCCTGAACCTTATTGACTTCTTTGAATCAGTCTCCAGAGCCACGGATGAGGGTAAGGCAGTCTACACAGTCTATCTGGACCTCACCAAGGCCTTTGACACCATCCCCCACTCTGGAATCATAGATAAACTTACTAAGCTGGGCATTAATCCCTACGCCACTCAATGGGTTGCCAACTGGCTTACTGACAGAACCCACACTGTAAAAGTAGCTGACTCCAAATCCAGCTCCAGGCAAGTGACAAGTGGAGTACCTCAGGGTTCAGTCCTGGGACCTCTCTTGATTGGCATCTACTTCTCTGAAGTACAGGCCAACACTAAGGGACTCTGGCTAACAAAGTTCGCAGGTGACTGCAAACTGGGAGCCATTTTGAATCCCCAAATTATGTGGATACTCTACAAAAGGGCCTTACAGAAACAGATGCTTGGTGCCAGAGCCATGGGCTCAAGCTCAATGCCAAGAAATGTATAGTTATCCCCTTTGAGAAAAAAACATGTACCTGTGAATTATCACATAGGTAGCAGTGCACTAAACACCGAAAGTGTGATAAAAGACTTAGGGACACAGGTGGACAGTGGTCTCACTTTCAATAACCACATCGCCACAACAGTAAGGAAATCCTTCTATGTGGCACTCCTCATCACTAAGGGCTTTTCATCCAGAAAAAAAGGAGGTCATTGTCCCACTGTACTCATCCCTCATTAGACCCATTATAGAATACAATGCCCCATTTGGTATGCACCTCTCAAGACATCTGCAACAACTGGAAAGGCCAGAGAAATACCTCACTAAAAGAATCACAGGCCTAAAGCAGATGCCCTATGCTGACCGCCTTAAAAAACTCCAGCTATACTCTGTCGCATATCATCTACTTCGAGGCAATCTCTGCTTAACATACAAGGCCGTGTCAAACCCAGAGCTGTTGGACATGCTACACTTAAAGAAATCCCAATCCCTCAGAGCCACATGCTCCAGGGTTCTAAATCTTGTCATCACAATAAACAAAACATGCTGGAGGGATAGGTTCCTGACCCAGAAACTCCCCAGACTCTGGAATAGACTGCCCATACATGTCAAGCAGAGCACCTCTTTGGCCCTCTTCAAAAGGATCCTTGATGATTTGATAGGAGAAAGGAAATTCACCTGGGGATCACGTCAGTCACCCTGCAGATAGGGGTCCAGGGAAGTAAATAGTGTAAGAAAAATAGCCAGGGAATTGTTATGGCTAAGCTTATATAGGCCCTAGGGCTGATAGCCTAGTACCAACTTTTGAACCTATGAACCTTATGGCTACCATTGATTTAATTTGGTAGATATTTTCTTTACCACCATGTTTCAAGAGATCCACATCGTGCTTCATATATTGCTTCAGTGAAGTTGCCATTTTTCTCTGGTGTGACATTATGATGATTCAACATCTGGCCATGTACAGACATCTTACAATAAAATATAATAAACGTGAGAATGTTCATACATACCAAATAACTATTGCAGTATTTTTCTATATTAGGTCTTAAAATAGAGGCAGTTTCTATATTGTATGTATCTTTCTATGGAATAATGCACACTACCCTGCATTACAAGGTTTAGTAAGCAATGTTCCAATATTATTACACAGGTCTAATACAAATATAACTAAAATGTTTATAATATTGTGTCATGTCAACATGGATGTGAAAGTGATAAGCAGGCTTTATTTTTTCTTAAATGTATTTAATAAGTGGTCTGTTACCATTCTTAAAATAGTCATAAAATAAGACAGTCCTCAAAAAGCAAACAAACAAAACAAAAAAAGAATACACATCTTATGTTGTCCATATGTTAGGGACAGTTTGCATGTTAGACAATCGAAAAAAAATATCAGAGGCTTTACTTCAAATAACTTTAATTAAATGCATTCCTATTCCCCAATATATATTTCAAATGGTTTATTATACTTCTTTCTATTTTCAATTAAACACATGTATGTAAATTCATTTAGTGTAGATTGAAAAATCAAATGCCTGACAATGAGAATATCAAATATTTAAATCTTAATGAAATAATCTAAAGACTGGCATTTAAAAAAAAAGCAATAGACCCATTTCTTAATATAGTATATTCCACTCTCTTTTAACATGTACAGCAGTCTGTTATTGTTTATATTTAGCATCAAGTTAACATAAAATGAGAAAGATGTCCTTCCAATACACGGTTTCATCCAAAGTGGAATATGAAGTATTATACAATGGTAACATGTTAACATTCAAAAACGCATACACTGATTGATCAGCCCAACCAACATGCCCATTGAAAATCTAGCATATACCAATAGAAAAAAAGTCTGGTCACCTGGACTTTCTTCTATTAATGTATGGCAAGGCTTTGCAGTTTTTTTGAGCTAAGAAGTTGAGAGGTACATACAGAGGGCAGAGACAGTACAAGGAAAATCAAATATATTATGCAAAACTAATGAAATGTACCTGATTTTTATTTTATTTTTTTTTCTGAATCCCTCTGCCTGGATTTTATAGTTTGTTTGTTTTTCTTTCAAAAAAAAAAAAACAAAAGAAGAAGAAGCAACAGAGATCTTCCTTTCTCCATTGCTTGCCTTCTAAAGCACTGATGTACTGCATAAGCATGGAAACATACGTTCCATGCACATGTGCAGTACATCAACAAAAAGGAAGAATATAGAAGCAACATGGAAGAACGCCACAATACCCATTATACGAAGACATTATTTAAGAAAGTTAGTCATTGTATAATAGCAATAACCAATGAGTAGCTGTGGTATATTGAAGATTTACCCATGATTGGCTTTGTTTAATTATTCCAGATTCCCTGATGTAATTAAACTACACCAAACATGGGTAAATCTTCAATATACCACACTCACTCATCGGTTATTGCTCTAGTAATTAATCCACAGATTGCATATAAAGAAATTAAAAAAAAGAAAAAAAAAAGAAGTGCTCCAATCAAAGTATATATTAATAGAGTTCATTGTCAGTTTTATTCTTTCACGTTATTCGAATAGTATAGCCCTGTTTTATTACACCAAATTCACATTTGTGGACAAAGCCAACAATAGTACACAAATCATTGCAGGTTAAAAGTCATAGTATCAATACAGAACTTGGCTGTGAAAATAAAGACATCATGGAAACTTATCTAAAGTCTAGTTTTCACCATTTGCAACGGGGGTGAGTATTCATAATTCAGTAAAAATGCCCAATATCAACAAAAATTATAGGGTTATAGTTCAGCAAAATAAGATTTGTATTAATTGTTGCAAAGTTATATAACCATTAAGATTAATTTAGTTCCATATCAAAATATTTAGTCCACTGTTTTCCACTATTGATTTCATGGGCATATTCCAGTTAGAGTTATAGATACTACTGCTATTTTATTTGTGAAATTCCAAAATATTACTCATACAAGCATGATTTAAATACAAAGTAAATGTCCAATGCATTACAACTGATACACTTTTAACATATTTGCCTTTTAATATGATGGTGGACAAACAATGGGCAGGATTCACGAAGCCTCCGTGTAAGAGTTACAAGGCTTACACGGAGGCTGCAGTTAAACGGTGTGACGTCAGCATGTCATGCATATGCATGAGGGCATGCTGAATCACACCTAAGGCTTACACGGTCCGTGGAAGACAGTAGGGGGCATGTCCGTAGGCTGAGCCCTGCAAACGGACACGCCCCCAGAAGAGTAAAAGTGCCTAAAGTAAACCCCCACGACAGAGTCCATGGAAATGTGAATAAACACAACACAACACATGCCCCCACAGACTATGAACATAAAATTATATAAATGAACATGTTATATTTTTTTTAAATTGTAAAGATGTTTGCCCGTGAGTGCGCTCGTTTGCGCGGGCGTGCCTATAGCTTAGCCACAGTTAGCAGTAAGTGGAAAAGCATATAAGAACTAACTATGCAAATTAAGCCAAAAAGCAATAGTGTAGCAGTAGAGACATTGGCTGAAGAACAGGCAGTCATGGTTTGAGCCCCCAAAACATCAATTTTTATTTGTAGTGAAATAAGCACGAAACAAGTCCCTGACATATATGCACACATATAAAATTATATTTTATGTAAAATGTAATGAAATGGGCCATTTATTTTGAAGAAATGTGAGATAAAATAATAAAAGATTAAAACAAACTAATGAAAATAAACTGACTCTCTGCAGCAAACATGGATCCTGGTTCCACAACAAATCGGCCAGTAGCACAAGTCAGAGTACGTAAAATTGTTTATTTAAGTGTACGAAAAAATAAAATCCACTTTTCGTCAGGAATAATCTCCCAACTTCCTCAGAACAAACATGGGCATAATGACACCACGTATCTTATATAGTTAATTAACTTAGCACATGATGCACAAGTTAATTAGTCCATGGACTTAAAGTAATACTAACATGAACGCTGAACCGTACAATGAACAGTGAAAATTAAAATACAAATATACAAACAAATAAATCCCAGCTTCGTAATTTAAATATAATAAAAGATTTTTAAAAATTTTTTTAAAAAGCTATTAACAACTATTCTTAACATTTTTCTATACATTTTATTAAATACTAATTCATAAACTGACAATATAAGTAAACCTTCTAACAACTTACCAACAATTATTTCATATGTACTATAGAAATCTATATGAAATCTATAAAATACATATACATGAAAAGATATATATGTGTGGAAAGGTATATATATACCTATTTGTGAAAAAATATGTAAATATAAATATAAATATATATATATATATATATATAAATATAAATATATATATATATATATATATATAATAAATATAGTAATAATAAATACAGTTATGAATAACTATATAACTATTATTTAATTATCTATCCATTTATTTATTTATTAATCTATTTCTTTATCTATTTAATTCAGCTCATATCAAATCGCTGCTCAAGTAGTAATTATTACAAATGTCCTTGATCAATTGTTCAATGATGGAAGAGGTGGTGCTGAGTCACTAAAATTGGAAAGAATAGAATTACTTTGGCAACTTAGAGTGAATGCCTGCCAATACCCTGATCTTAACGAAATGTGTTCGATTATGTGTATTCTTAGACTGAAAAATTTAAATAGATAAGAAAAGAAGTGAGAATAGATGTTTTGTACATCAGGGAATAATTTTCTGGCATTATTTTAAAGTATACCAGAATATGCTCATATTAGTTGTGTCATTAGAAAAGGGGAGTTTATATTTTCACTTAATAATTGCTGGTTATACATATATATATATATATATATATATATATATATATATATATATATATATATATATATATATATTTTCCCTGTAGAGTTTATCATTTGTAATAACTATATAAGATACGTGTTGTCATTATGCCCATGTTTGTTCTGAGGAAGTTGGGAGATTATTCCTGACGAAAAGTGGATTTTATTTTTTCGTACACTTAAATAAACAATTTTACGTACTCTGACTTGTGCTACTGGCCGATTTGTTGTGGAACCAGGATCCGTGTTTGCTGCAGAGAGTCAAAATAATAAAAGATGCCAGATGTGCCTATAGCTGAGCTAGATTTTAACAAGTTGAGTGCATCTGCCCGTAGGTGAACAGTGGTTTAACAGGTGTAAAATGAGTGCCCGAAGGTGAGCAGTGGTATAACAGGTGCAAAATGAGTGCCCGTAGGTGAGCAGTGGTTCAACAGGTGCAAAATGAGTGCCCGTAGGTGAGCAGTGGTTTAACATGCTGAAACTGTGTGCCCCTAGCTGAGCTGAGCATAATATGTGTGCTGACAGCCAAATGAAGCATAAACCAGTGTAACCCGTTTGCGCGGAGCTGCGCACCGCGCCAACAAGCTAACCGACGGGCAACGTTGAGCAAGCTGTAACAAAACTGCCTTTACACAGACACACCTCCTAGACTGTCTAGACAGTCATAAAATATAAAAAGCAATGGCCAGATTCGAACCCAGAATACCATGCACCATAGTCAAGGTACTGAACCACTAAGCCATGACAGCTGTACTTAGAAATGCAGTAATAGCAAATATATAGGAATGAATAGAAAGAGGAGCATGACAAAGCAGGTTTTGTGAAGCTGATACAATTCCAAAATGGCCAATCACAGATAAGTGTGAGAAAGATGGCATATATAAGCCCCATAGGTGGGAATACACAGCATAACCGATTGTAGAACTAACTTGCAGCCAGAATGTCAGGAGTAGGTGAGGGTAGTTGCTTTCGAGCACAGAGGTGGGGCATTGAGGAGTCCAAATATATGGTTTGGCTCCTTGTCCACAATCCTGAGGCCCAACTCATGCAGGGCCAGTTTCTGTGGGGAGCATATAGGGCTGTGGCGTGGGACTGGTTGGCTCATGATCTTACCAGTGCCACAGGGATTCCAAGGACTGGTGAGCAGGTCCGTCACCACCTTGCGGACCTGAAGAGATGGAAGCAGGACCAACTGAACTTTTGGATCCAGGAGGCCCGGCAAATGCCCAACGCCCCACTACTGAGTAAGTTACATCCAATTATGTATGTAAGAAATTAACCTAGCTGATATTATGGAGATGTGTATTCCAATATTACTTTATTTATATTACAGCTGCAGGTGTCCATTCTGCGAACCGCAGAGCCTATGGCGATAGGCTGGTGCGTTGCCACCAGGCAGGTCAGTAATCCTCTCCCTGTAACTGTAAATAAATATAAAAGTATGACAGTTAGCAAAAGAGTGCAGTGTAGTCACTAAGTAATAAAATGTGCAAGTAATAGTGTAAGAGTGTTTGCAAGTATTGCTTGATTACAAAAGTGTGTTGCAGTCTGTAATCCAAACAGAAAAATGAAAATGTCTAAAATAAAGTCTGAAATAAAGATGTCCCACCTGTAATATAATAGTACACAACCTGCAGCAGGCTGAAAAGTACAGCTGCAGAAGATGAGCAAAACACATGTGTGAAATATATCCCTGTTGAAATACTGAAACATGACAGAAGTGAGACTGTTGGAAAGGATTGTAATAACTACAGGTAAAACATGTCAATAAAGCCTAGAAGTAAGTACCATCCTGAATTGTAAAAATAAAACAAGTGAGAGAGTGTGAGGAAGAGTTATGAATCCACCAATAAAGTAGTAATAACTCTTGAATAAAGTATACTGCAGTCAGTACAGAATGAAATGAATGTGACAAGCAGAACCAAACTGTGAAATGTGTTCAAAATGTTCCTGCAGCTGGAATGTGTATCCCAAAATCTGGATATGTTGCTCTCAGTCTGCAATATGCAGATAGTATGATTGTCTGAAATACCAAACATCCACAGTTGTCTATAGCTATATAAAGCAAATGTAGCAGGATGATGTAGCTGAACAGAGCCAGATATGAACGTGTATGAATAAAAATGAAAATGAATATTGATGTAGTAGTAACATTCCTATCACCAACTGGAAGTAGTTATCACACAGGAAACTGGTAGAACTGTAGTGTGTATATATCTGCAGCTATTAGAAATGTACAGCATATGTATTGGTATTTGAAGGTGTTAATTATATTTTCTTCACCCTACCCTATAACCACATATAATCCATTCCACGTGAAATTGGTAAGTGCAATCACAATTAACACCCCTGGACATTTGTCCTGTTGGGTCATACATATTTGCATGTACGTTGATGCATCTGCCCTGTTCATACATCCAAACCTGATGGCCTGTTGCCATCAATCAACCCTGCATGTTGTTGGACTGTGTATTGCTGTTCAAATTATGCATGTGTAATGCTCGCTGTTCAATGGTGTGAATATCTGGGTGTTTGGTTAATGGGAATACTAATGCATGCTGTTACAACTAATTGTGAATGTTATTGTATGTTACTAACCCAAACTCTCATGACATAATGCAAAATATAGGATGACAGGGAAGGCGGGTTCCAGCGGACCCACCTATCCCACCTCAGCTGGCGAGTGCACCTGGCATTAGTGCCCAGTCCGGACCCTCCTCCGGTGGCCCTGTGCCACCTGCGGGTGGAAGCACTGCAGGGGATGGGGCTCGTCCCCCATCTGTAAGTGTGGCCAGAGGAGAACCACCACTCACCCTCTGTAGCGTCCAGACTGTGGTGCGTAGGGAGATCCAGGAAGCTGTTCTTGGGTCCCTACGCCAGCTTGAGGCACAGGTGGCACAACTAACAGGCATGCCTGCTGCCTGGCCTACACAGCCCCCAGCACAGCCCCGTCCTGGGCAGTGAAGGCACAGTGGCAGCTGCCCATGGGTGGGGATATCAGTTCCACTGTTGCCATCTGTGGGCTCATGGGCTCTGAATATCCAAACATCCATCCCCGTCAATTGTGTAACCCCCCCACATGTGTCATACACTGCCCCTGTATGCGTCTTGTATGTCTTGTCTGTTGACCTACCCAACCTACCTCCCCAGCTATACCGACTTCCATTACCTGACATACCACTCTCACCTGAAAAAAAAAAAAAAAAAGGGCACTCTGTACCCACAAAAAAATTATGCCCCATACATAGCTGCCCATTTCGCACACATGCCTGCTGGACATGGAAAGTGTCAATTACAATTGGCTGTACAACAAGTATTATTATTGTCCTTACACCTCTCTCAGGGGTGGAAGGTTTCAAATCTCACACCAAATTACAAACATATGCACAGCTGTTGCTGATGAAGAAATGGGCAGCTATGGGCCTTACCTACATCCCTCCTGCAAAACCCAAGCTTGTTTCCCTACTGTCTTACCTCTTTGTGACCCCTTTTTCACCACTTTCCTGTCTCCCCATTTTCATTTCTTTCAAAGAAAATAGCGCAGGTGTGCGCAAGAGTAAGCACTTTTAAGCAGTTGTAAGCGGGTGTGCACGGAGCTGAACGCCAGTGCGCATGTGTGAGCTCTGCGCAAACCAGCGCTAACCCGGTTACAACTGCTTAAAAGTGCCTTAGTCACTCTGAATGACAAGTCCTGTAGTCTGTTCAAAAGCAAAATAAAATCCCACTTTCTGTCCCGAACCCAGGGCCTTGGAAACACTAGTCTGCATGACTTACCACTAAGCCATGACTGTCATATAAGAACATTGTGCTACAATAAATATATCATGTAATAGTAGGAATGAATGTAAAGGGAATATAGGATGTGTAGTACACAAAGCATGTCATGTATATTTACTGTCAAATCTAGTGAATTTCTATAATAGTAGTGTGCAAACAGAAACAGCCATGCTAGTTGGTAGCTAGTAGGTAATAATGTCACTGTAGCACCTTGCAAGCCACACACATACTCACAGCAGGATAATCACTGCCCATACCTTGCAACCTCTTACAGGAACACATCCGAACCAAGTAGTAAAATATGTGGAGCAAAGGGCCAAAATGTTACAACAAACTTAGACAGTTCAGAGAGTAACAGGTTCCGCATTTTGTTGGATGTTTGGAAGGGTATGAAGTCTGAAACTTAAATGTTTGTCACTATATTCTGACTTGAGCCCAGAGTGATTTGCCAGAAAGAGCTGTTCATGAGATATTGACCAAAATATGAGGCAGTAATGTGGACAACCTGCAAATATCTGCACACTTGAGAGGTCTGACACTGCCATATTTGAATAGTTAAGAGCCTAGACATAGCAACAGTGACTGAGTTACAGGGATGCCCCACAGACTCCATGTGAAATGTACAAACGGTAGGCAGAAAGGTGTTACAACACATGCAATGGTAACTATGAAGTCCTGAAAGTATGCACCACTTGCACGGCAGAAATAGTGTAGTAATACATATGCTCATGCAATCCCACAGTCACAACTGCAGAATACCAGACAATTTAATGGGTGTACCCCACTGATATGTACCAGTCCATGAGGCAGATAACAGATGCACCTGAGAGTCTCTGGGGCCTGGTCAGCAGCATACTCAAATACCCTAATAGATGTCAAGGCCCACACCATGGCCAGACCACACTGCATGCAGTAACACCCTAGCAGATATAGCAAGCATTCCAAGGTGTGAATGTACATGGAAAATAGGAAAGCCACAGCAACACACTACAGTCAAGACACCTAGCAGGCATACAAGTAGTGACAGTAAAGGGCAAATACTGAAGCCATAGCAACAAAGTGCAAGAGCCACTGCTATACACCAGTTACACCACATGTCCCACAGGAAAGCGCACACACCCACATTAACAGTAGTAGTAGTCTTAGGTGTCAGTGTACATACACACTTAGAACAGGAAACTGGAGAAATGAATGGAGAAATGTTAATCTACAACACAGCCAGAAATATGAGAGAGATACTAACCTTTACACTCACAGAACAGTGTCCACAGCATACCAGCATGGTCCCTGCCCTTAAAATCTGAAAGGGCTATGCCTATCTCACATACCTTTTTATAGCACTGTCCTGAAATCACAGTGAGAACTGCAATCAGTACACAACTGGCTGCATGCAATTAGCAAATGCTGGCTAACAATTGGTGCAGAGGCCATCACATGGACATATGCAGATACCTACAAAAGCATGCTGTACTCCCAGTCCACACATGCAATACTTTCATTGCACCCTGTGGAGGTAGGGAGAGACAGAGAGAGAGAGAGAGAGAGAGAGACAGAGAAAAAAATTAAACATACACAAACAAAACTGGTCAGCAACAACCACCTGAAAGCTGACAACTGGCAAGTGGAGCAGCAGGACACAAAACCAGACGGCAACACAAGCAGCTGTGACAAAAATAGGTAATGTAAAGTAATACTATAAAAGTCTACATACTGTGAACCCTCCATATGTGTCACTGGTCTGTATCCATATGTATATGAAGATGTGCAAAGGGCAGGGGACATACAGCAACTATCAGTGAAGGCTGTACATACATTTGTATGTGAGAGCATCTATGTGCACATATCAATGTAGGTTGAATGTAGGTTGTAGTGCAATGTACAAAGTAGGTTTCACAGTTATGTATGTTTAGCAGTATGTTAGTGTGTGCATACAGTTTTGTAAACAAACATGTTGATATACCTATCTATCATATGGATACGTATGTATGTCAATATATGTATGTATATATATATATATATATATATATATATATATATATATATATATATATATAATATGCATATATGTATACATACATAGAGAGAGATGTAGGAATACATAGACAGATGTAGATAGAATGTGTACAAACATATATATGTAATACACACATACAGATATAGATATATGTAGATACATATACATAGACAGACAGATCTGACTATCTACAGGTATGACTGTACATGACAATCTCACACTCCCCCTGTCCCAACCCCTCTGTCACTCTCACCCCATCTCTATCACACCCCCCTCTCCATATCTATAGCAATATATGTACATCAATATATATATGTGTATATGTATACAGACATATATATATATATATATATATATATATATATATATATATATATATATATATATATATATACATATATATATATATATATATATATATATATATATATATAGAGAGAGAGAGAGAGAGATGTATATATATTCTGAGTGAGGCACATGTGTACAGATGTACTGCAACAGGTGCCTGGTGACAAAGGCATGGAGTGAACACCAGTGTCAAAACTGGAGTACCATACCCCATTTCAAATCACCTACACCACTAACCACCAGATATGTGATTGGCTGCCCACCACTGCATGTGTCAGGGGTGAACAGGGTCATAAATGTGTACAATAGTCCCCCCAATGATATTCACAGTGGCAGACTATTCCTGGAATACCTGCACATGGTATGTGTCACCAGACATGGTGTGTCAGCTACGGACACGTAGGTCAGTGTACCCCTCCACACCACATAATGGCTGCCATGGTATGTACCTCACATGACAGCTACAGATATGGAGAAGGACACAGTGACATGTACAACATTGTGACAATGCTCTCAAACACATTACCAATGCACAGTGACTGACAACACCACAGAGTACACACATACTACCCACATAGAGGTTACAACTCCTGGATTTACATACTTAAGTCACACCCATGACAGATGTCCAACAACCATAGTAACACCTCACACCATCCACAACCTAAATGACTGCTGTGTGTCGTCCGTGACACTGTAATAGAGAGCACATGGTGGAGGTACAGGTTCCTACCCACAGATAAGACATACCCTGCAATATACCACACAGCGTTAAGAAGCAAGACTCCCCATGAGTACATGTCACACATACCCCTGCTGAATGTTAGTCAGATAGGTAATATGCCATATGAGTCACCCTGTGTAACTGTGTGACAGCAGCAGGTACCATCACATCACATGTGTCACAATGGTCAGGATAGCAGAACAGTATGCTGCTGTAGTCCCAGGGGCAATAGCATATTGTATTGTATTGTATTGTAATGTATTGTATTGTGTTGTATTGTAGTGGTATGTAGACATGCCTCCTTTGTGTAGTGGAACCACTGCTGCTGTGCGCCAGTGTACAGGTACATATCCTGTAGTCAGGCTGGTGTTACATAGCACTTCTATATGTATGTTTAGCTCCTCTTGGAGTTCATGTAGCATGCAACCGGGGATACCATCAGGTCCCATTCATGTTGTGTATCATGCTTTCCTGAGGGCGGCTCTCACCTGGACAACTGTGATGACAGGGAGGTTACAGTCAGCTGGGATAACTATGTCTTATTTTGTGGGAGAGGGAGGGGGGAAACCTGTACTGAACCTGTCTGCCACAATGTTGCCAATATCTGTGGGTTCAGGGAATTATTTGTTGTTGTGTACTAACTATGAGCATAGTGGAGGGCTTCTGACCAGGTTGCTAACATAACTGAAGAAGGCCTTGTGGTTATCTGTAGTGTCCCTGTTGATTTCCCTCTAAAAGTTGCCCATGGATGTTTGCATGTGAGAAAATAGCTCCTTACTAGTGCTGATCAGACATGCCTTCCCTTTATGGAATTATGCTCTGTCTTGCAGTAGCTTCCATCTTTTGTTATACAATCTGTCTATGGCTGGGGTCCACCAGACAGGATGCTGTCCCTTTGTGGAGAGTGTCTTGCTCTTAAATGGGATTGCATGATCCATGCATTCTTGGAGATGTCCATAGAAATAATTTGTGAAGGGGTCAGCATTGTGGGTTGTGTCTTCCACTGGCCCAGTGGGCTGAAAGGATACCATGTCACTGTTACAAAGGGTAACGTTTGCATTTGAAATGTTATTCACTATAGTCGTTTGTGCTGGTGGTGGAGGTGGGATATGTATATCCAGGGCAATTAGTTTGTGGTCAGCTCACAGTAGTTGTTGATGTACCCCATACAGTACCTCGATACAAACCCCCAGAGCGAGGAGGTGCTTTGGACCTGAATCAGTGTTCTGACTGCTGGGGTTTGGTAGTATGTCATATGGAGTGTGCCATGTACTGTTGCACAGTTGATGGCTGAGCACTGATACCTGGCCATTTACATGTGTATCTACCAATAGACAGACAGATGCTATATATGTGAGATATGTTGTATCACAACAGTCAAGTAGCATGTGTAATATGTGTGCCAAATTCTGCTGACATATTTAGCTGATATCCTGTTATTTCCTTTTACAGGACTATGGCTCACCAGCGCAATCCAGCTTACTCAGCAGCTGAGGATGAGGAGATACACCAGAGCCTGGTGTGGGATTATGCAATACTCTTTTCCCGCACCAGCCAGAATCAGCAGGAGAGGGCTGCACTGTGGCAAGACCTGGTCCGTCGGGTAAATAACATAGGCATGCATAATAGGACATATGAGCAGGTACGACATCACTGCAGTGATTTAATCAGAAATGTCCGTCAGCATGCGTCGGATATCCACAGGCAACAGGTTGCCACAGGTGGTGGGGTGGCTACACATCCCCCACTCACCAGACTGGAGGGACTACTCATAAGTGTTGTGGCTCCAGCCTGCCAACAACAACAGCAGCAGCAGACATGCATTATGATGGAGGCTGGAGCCACACAGCAGCAAGACTACGAGCGTGCAGGTAATATGCCATATGTATAGTTGACTGTTGTGTACACTGGTAGTTAATGCATGTGTGAGGTGTGTCCTTGGTTTATAGCTGTCATCATAGTATTTAATGTGCAAGTGTGATATTCTCAATATCAGCAGCTGACCTGTGAAAGGTGACTGTTGTACTACTGACCTGTATCATACTCAGTAACAATGGCACAGTTGTGCCCACTGACATTAGTTTCCTCACTTCTGCAGGTCCCTCCGGTGTAACAGCAATGCAGCCTATCCATGCTGGTGAGTGTGTATTAACAATACCTTTAATAGTCTTGATAGTAATAGTAATATTAGGCTCACTGAGTAGTGCTCTGTGTATGCATGCAGGTGTGTCTGTGTCTGTGTGTTGATATCTCGCATACTGAGTAGTGTGCAACTGTGTGCAACTGTGTGCATGTGTGCATGTGTGCAACTGTGTGCATGTGTGCAACTGTGTGCATGTGTGCATGTGTGCACCTGTGCATGTGTGCATGTGTGCACGTGTGCATGTGTGCATGTGTGCATGTGTGGACCTGTGCATGTGTGGATGTGTGCATCACTGGTAATATTGTGTAGACATTGTAAACTGTGTTTCCTGTTTCCCTTCCACAGGTTCTGGTGCTGCTCTGGTGTCATGCAGCAGGGAACCTGAATCAGGTGCCATGGGTACTGATAATGATGAGATCTGTGTAATGGCACAGGAAGGTATGCCAGGGTCCATCATTGGTCAGCCAATTGACAGTACACAGCTGTCAACCCCATCAATGCGCACAGTTATCCTGCCAATACACCCTTTGTCACCAATGTCCCTAGGTGATGGACAGGATACAGTGGGCATTGACCAGGGTAATGTGGTATCTGTAGCACATGCATCCCCACACAGCAGCCATGGGCATGGCCCTGAGATGGTACCACACAGACAGATGTCCAGGGGTTCTCGAGGGATCATCCGTGGGCGTACTGCCCCTGTCAGAAATGCCCACAGAGGTCTTACAACCTCAGCTAT
The DNA here is from genome assembly GCF_019279795.1 of Protopterus annectens. NCBI lineage: Eukaryota > Metazoa > Chordata > Ceratodontiformes > Protopteridae > Protopterus > Protopterus annectens. Next base: position 1,512,864,835 of record NC_056733.1, read on the forward strand.
GTTTTGGGCTGTCATGCAGGCACAGTCACATATGGAATGGTACACCAGAAAGGGTCTGAAGGAGCTGACAGCATGTCACACAGCCATGACTGACAGTATGCGTGACATTGCGGCTGCCATCCGTAATTTCACCGATGTCATAGACAGACGTTGTGGGGACATATTAGACCGGTTCCACAACTACATGTCCATGAGCCAGGGCGATGGTGGACGGTTGAGGCGTCGACATGGGTGTATGCCAGCAACAGCAGCAGCTGGCAGTTGTCGGTGACGACAACAGGGCCGCGGCCACCCCCATAGTGCCAGCAGCAGCCCCAGCAATGCTGGGTCTGTGCTGTCATCAGACCGCCCCAGGAGACCACGTGCACATGGCTCTGGCCAGGCCCGACAGGGATCTGTGTCCAGTCAATGAACACCTGCTTCTGATGACAGTACCCAGTCTGGGTTGGTACTGGATATGGTCCGTAGCACCCCTGCAAGGCACAGGTACCGTGTCCGTGGCCAGAGACACTGATCTGTATGACCTGGCAGGTACAGTCTGTGGCTGTCCACAAACACCAGTATATGGCAGCCATGAGGTGGAACTATGTGCATCCATACACACATGTGAATTGACAACACCTAGGGCAACTGCATACACGCACACACTGCATCAATATTGCCCCACCTTGTACTGCTGTCCCTCACCAACACACATACACATACATGTCAATTGGTGGTATTGATGGCTGACTCAGGCATACCAAGTTCACACCCTGTGCATATGATGAAACTCTGCCACCTCCTGCAATCTGTAACATCAGTGCAGGTACAGGTTAACATGTTGCTGATGCACAGGGTGACTACATAGATGTGTAGTAATAGTATCATGTTGTTAACAGTACTGTGTGCTGATATAATTGTGGGTATATCCCAGCATGCCTGATGCAGTAAGGGTATGATTGTCATGTAGTGTTGTCTACACCCATGGTAAGTACCATAGTGTATCATCTGCACATGTTGGCATACTGGTGGTAAGGATGTCAACAGAAGGCTACATACATAGGTAGCACAGGGGATAATGTAATGAAAGTATTGATACGCAATGATGGACATGTAAACTGCATGTGGCATGTTGCCCACACTGGACTCTGCAATGCAGATGTATGAGGATGTTGATATGTGTGCAGTACTACATGACTGGTACAGGACACACAGGAGCACCCTAGCACTGCAAGCTCACATGTCATACCATGCTAGACAGCCCCAACACACAAAACTAACTGTCACAGGAGGGAGAGTCCCCATACATGTCAGGGATACTGTGGTGGCAGGCCAGGTAGCATACATCCTACTAAGTATGGAACCACTGAGTGAAGGCTCAGTGTCTGTTATTTGACATGTGTATTACTGCAGGTATGAGCACCTGGGTTTCCATCCAGTTATTGTACATCCTGACGGTACATGGTCTGTACACTTGTGTGCGCTGAAACTAGCCATCTGACCTGTGGATTTCCATGTAAATGTATATAGTGCCTGCATATTTGCACTGTTACCTAGTGGAAGTGGTACAGCTTGTTTGTTGTACAATGGACTACATGCAGCCCTGCTTACTGTAGCTTTGTTTGCATGCATGTTTGCTTGCAGTTACCCTGGAACACTGATCCCACCTGCAATGCACAGTTACAGAGCTTCTGTGGACTCCTAGTGACATCTGCATAGCTTACTATATGTATGTCCATGTCTCACTTGACAGAGCATCACTGTTTGTCCTGTTCACATATATGTTGCCTGTGACACATTGCATATGACTTACCTGGCATTTGTCCACGTGAGCAGTCATATATGCCAGTGCTAACTAATCACAGACACTACACCCAAATAAATCCAAGACCTGATCCTCCAAAGGCAGACGTCCTGTCTGGTGGACCCCAGCCATAAACAAACTATACAATAGAAGGAGGAAGCTACTAAATGATAGAGCAAATTCCCAAAAAGGGAAGGCATCACTGATCAGTATTAGCAAACAACTACGGGCACTCATAAAATTGTCTAAGGCCAGCTTTGAGAGGAAATTGCACAGGACACTAAGGATAATCACAAGTCTTTCTTTAGTTATGTTAGGAACCTGGGTGGTAATTCCCAGATATGCTCAGAATTAGTCCCAAATGACAAAAGAAACACCTAACCCACAGACATTGCCAACATCCTAGCTGACAGGTTCAGCGCAAACGTCTCCCCCCCTCCACACCAAAAGGGTAAATATCTATCCCAGCAGAGTGCTGCCCCCCTGACATCTCAGATGCTCAGGTAAGAGCCGCCCTCTCCAAAGCAATAAACACAGCATCAATGGGACCAGACAGTGTCCCGGGCTGTGTCCTACATGAACTCCAAGAAGTGTTAAACCCAAACATAAAACTACTGTTCGATCTCAGCTGTACTACAGGATATGTGCCCAAAGAGTGGCGTACGGCAACAGTGGTCCCTCTCCATAAAGGTGTTGCCCCAACGGATCCTGGAAACTTTCACCCCATAGGCCTGACTATCTTGGTCTGCAAAGCTATGGAAAGGATCATCATGGACCTCATAAATAAAGATATTGGGGACCTACAGACACTGGGTCCTACCCAGTTCGACTTTGTTAAGGGCAGATCCTGCCTCTTAAACCTGGTTGATTTCTTTGAAACAGTCACCAAGGCCATTGACGAGGGGAAGGTGGTCCACACAGCCTACCTGGACCTCGCAAACGCCTGCGATGCAATACCCCACTCAGACATTATAGAGAAGCTCACCAGTTTAAATATCAACCCCTATGTCACTAGATGGATTGCAAACTGGCTCAAGGACAGAACCCACATGGTTAGAATTGCTGGAGCCATGTCAGACTCCAAAACAGTTACAAGTGGTGTCCCACAAGGCTCAGTCCTGGGACCTCTCTTGTTTGGTATATATTTCTCAGCAGTACAGGCCAACACGGAAGGACTGTGGCTGACCATGTTCGCAGATGACTGCAAACTGGGCACCATAATCGACTCTCCAGCCGACACAAGCATCCTCCAAAAGGGCCTCATAGAAACAGACAACTGGTGCCAGAGCCATGGCCTCAAGCTAAATGCCAAACAGTGTATAGTCATCCCCTTTGGCAAAAACAAAGTGCCCACAAATTACCACATAGGTGGTAATCCATTAGGTACAGAATAAGTAATTAGGGACCTGGGGACCCAAGTTGATAGCAATCTCTCATTTGACAACCACGTGGCCACAGTGGTTAGAAAATCATTTTATATAGCCCACCTCATCATGAAGGGATTCACATCTAGATCAGGGGAGGTCATCGTGCCTCTTTACTCATCCCTCATCAGGCCCATAATTGAGTACAATGCCCCTGTTGGGATGTACCTTACCAGACACCTGCAGCAACTGGAAAGACCCCAAAAGTACCTCACAAAGAGGATCAAAGGGCTCAAACAGATGCCATATGCTGCCCGGTTAAAGAAACTCCAGCTCTACTGAGTGGCATACCGCCTGTTCAGAGGTGATCTGTGCCTGACATATAAAGCCATGTCCAACCCGGAATTAATGGACATGCTGCACCTCAGAATATCCAAATCCCATCGAGCTATGCGCCGAGACTTGAACCTCAGCACTGAAATAAATAGGACATGCTGGAGGGACAGATTCATAACCCAGAGGCACCCTTCACTCTGGAATACAATCCCAGTCCAGGTTAGGCAGAGTCCCTCATTGACTCTCTTCAAGAGGAATCTTGATGAGTGGATGGGAGATTGTAGGTTTACCCCGGGTATCACGTCTGTGTCACTGTTAGACAGAGGCACAGTATACTAACCTCGGAAAAGGGCATGGCAAATTAATTTAAAATGGGTGGCGAAAGCCAAACACATTCTAGCTAGGCTTATAAACGCCCTAGGGCAGATAGCCTAGTATGAACCTATGAACCTATGTACCTTGTTCCCCATTGGCCCTATGTGCTGTTAATCACCATGGCAATCACAATACTATGGTAGCATGTGCAAAGGTCACTTGTCAGTCACCTCTTTGGTACAGTTGTGGTATATGTGGGTCATGTGGCAATGTCACAGCTGCCACATGTACACAGTCAACCCTCTCCCCTACACATGGACGTACAACACATGTATGAGATGCAACCACATAGCCAAACTGGGGACTAAGCACTCCGAACCCAGTACTGGCATAACCTGTCAGGTGGCATGAAATACTACAGTGTCTACAATACCAGTCTGATGTAGACCTACACTGACAGCAATCCAAACACGTGAACACACTGGGCCATTCGTGGAGCCTCAAAATAGCATCCTGCCTGAGCAGCAGACACCTCTGCAGCTGGCACACAGGCATATGTTAAGCCAGAACACAGCACATGCAACACATAGCACACAAATCCTGTGTGCCAAACAGTCACAGCCTGTACGGCTAGACAACACACCTGCTACAGTTGTGTTAGGTACCTTTATTGTCCGGTACAGTGAGGTCACGCTCACCAGGCTGGACAAGGTGAAGGTCACAGTGATATGCCCGTGGGGCACTATGGTTCACCACATGACACAAGCATACAGGTCAGTCAGAGGCATGGACACATATGACTCAGTCATTGTCCATGCCACTATGGCTGACCTGTGATGTACCTCCCTGGACTACATGATAGGGAACATGGAAGGGCTCTCTGAACATGTGGCACAGGCTGGTATGACCCATGGGAACTATTGAAGGTCACAGGTACATATGTGTATTTGACACACACATACATCATCTGTGTCCATTGCCATTACTGGTTTAATCAATGTCATGCATTATTGTGAACAACAACCCACACACATGGGCATTCTGTGTGACAAAAACACACGTGGCATGTGTGGAATTCAAAGCCATAACTAACTGTGCTATGAAACAACCCACACACATGGGCATTCTGTGTGACAAAAACACACGTGGCATGTGTGGAATTCAAAGCCATAACTAACTGTGCTATGACAGTAGTGAGAGTCGCAGTAGCAGAGTGTGCTATTTGCATTACTGGGAGATTCTGCCTCTTCCGCTGTACTTGTAGGGTGCTATTTGCATTACTGGGAGATTTGGCCTCTTCTGTACTTGTAGGGTGCTCACATCATCTCTGTGTAGAGATTGGTATATGCAGCAGCTGGTGTGTTGTACTGGTTGGCAAAAGGGTCAGTTCTCTTACACACCCTACTTTCACCCCCCCCCACGAAACAACCCACACACATGGGCATTCTGTGTGACAAAAACACACGTGGCATGTGTGGAATTCAAAGCCATAACTAACTGTGCTATGACAGTAGTGAGAGATGCAGTAGCAGAGTGTGCTATTTGCATTACTGGGAGATTCGGCCTCTTCCGCTGTACTTGTAGGGTGCTATTTGCATTACTGGGAGATTTGGCCTCTTCCGCCGTACTTGTAGGGTGCTCACATCAACTCTGTGTAGAGATTGGTATATGCAGCAGCTGGTGTGTTGTACTGGTTGGCAAAATGGTCAGTTCTCTTACACACCCTACCAATGTCATGCATTATTGTGAACAACAACCCACACACATGGGCATTCTGTGTGACAAAAACACACGTGGCATGTGTGGAATTCAAAGCCATAACTAACTGTGCTATGAAACAACCCACACACATGGGCATTCTGTGTGACAAAAACACACGTGGCATGTGTGGAATTCAAAGCCATAACTAACTGTGCTATGACAGTAGTGAGAGACGCAGTAGCAGAGTGTGCTATTTGCATTACTGGGAGATTCGGCCTCTTCCGCTGTACTTGTAGGGTGCTATTTGCATTACTGGGAGATTTGGCCTCTTCCGCCGTACTTGTAGGGTGCTCACATCATCTCTGTGTAGAGATTGGTATATGCAGCAGCTGGTGTGTTGTACTGGTTGGCAAAAGGGTCAGTTCTCTTACACACCCTACTTTCACCCCCCCCCCACGAAACAACCCACACACATGGGCATTCTGTGTGACAAAAACACACATGGCATGTGTGGAATTCAAAGCCATAACTAACTGTGCTATGACAGTAGTGAGAGACGCAGTAGCAGAGTGTGCTATTTGCATTACTGGGAGATTCGGCCTCTTCCGCTGTACTTGTAGGGTGCTATTTGCATTACTGGGAGATTTGGCCTCTTCCGCTGTACTTGTAGGGTGCTCACATCATCTCTGTGTAGAGATTGGTATATGCAGCAGCTGGTGTGTTGTACTGGTTGGCAAAAGGGTCAGTTTTCTTACACACCCTACTTTCACCCCGAAACAACCCACACACATGGGCATTCTGTGACAAAACACACATTTGCATGTGGATTCAAACCCTACCTAACTATGCTATGACAGTAGTGAGATGGATGCTTTAGCAGTGTGCTATTTGCATTACTGGGAGGTTTCTCTTCTCCTGCTGTACTTATAGGGTGCTGACATCATCAGTGTTTAGAAAGAGGAATATGCATCCTGTAGTGTGTTCTCCTAGTTGCCAAAAGGGACATTTCTTTCATACAGAATTGCACACACTAACCCCCCTCCACACACACTGAGCATTTGCAGGATTCAAACCCCTACCTAACTATGTTATGACACTCAAGACAGATGCATTAGCAGAGCATGCTATTCACATTATTGGGAGGTGTTTCTTCTCCTGCTGTACTTATAGGGTGCTGACATCATCAGTGTTTAGAAAGAGGAATGTGCATCCTGTAGTGTGTTCTCCTAGTTGCCAAAAGGGACATTTCTTTCATACAGAATTGCACACACACAACCCCCCCTCCACACACACTGAGCATTTACAGGATTCAAACCCCTAGCTAACTATGTTATGACACTCGAGATGGACGCATTAGCAGAGTGTACTATTCGCATTACTGGGAGGTTTCCCTTCTCCTGCTTTACTTATAGGGTGCTGACATCATCAGTGTTTAGAAAGAGGAATGTGCATCCTGTAGTGTGTTCTCCTAGTTGCCAAAAGGGACATTTTTTTCATACAGAATTGCACACACACTAACCCCCCTCCACACACACTGAGTATTTGCAGAATTCAAACCCCCCTATGCTATGACAATCGAGACGGATGCATTAGCAGAGCATGCTATTTGCATTACTGGGAGTTTCCTTTCTCCTGCTGTACTTATAGGGTGCTGACATCATCAGTGTTTAGAAAGAGGAATGTGCATCCTGTAGTGTGTTCTCCTAGTTGCCAAAAGGGACATTTCTTCCATACAGAATTGTTTATACACTAACCCCTTCCACACACACTGAGCATTTGCAGGATTCAAACCCCTACCTAACTATGTTATGACACTCGAGACAGACACATTAGCAGAGCACGCTATTTGCATTATTGGGAGGTGTCCCTTCTCCTGCTGTACTTATAGGGTGCTGACATCATCAGTGTTTAGAAAGGGGAATGTGCATCCTGTACTGTGTTTTCCCAGTTGCCAAAAGGGACATTTCCCTCACACACACACACACACACCAACCCCACTCACCCACACATGCTGAGCATTTGCAGGATTCAAACCCCTACCTAACTATATTATGACACTTGAGAGAGATGCATTAGCAGAGCGCACTATCCAAATTACTGGGCAGCTCTTCTGCACCTGCAGTATTTATATGGTGCTGACATCATTATTTCTACAGAGGTATGTACATCTAGTACTACCTGTCAGGTGGGGGATAGCATATATATGCATTTGCAGCCACCTACTTCAGGGTCAGTTATGCACATCGCACTGGCAGGTTATGTTCTATACCATGCTTCGTGACCACAGGACCTGTAACACACAACACAACCAGTTTGGACCACCCCTCCCACATCCAGGAGACACACTTTGCTTCCCTGGGAACAGTGCCAAGATATGCAGGTGTTCACATACACCATTCCAGTTGTTAACATCAGGTACAGGTATGTTGTGTGTGGAAACTACTCAGGCCTCTACAACATTACCCTACAGCCACTACAATTTGTGAGTCCATGTGCTATGGCAGGACCACTCACCACAGCCACAAGGGGAATACATATTGCACCTGACCATCTACAACATGGGTACTCACTGTTCCACACCAGAGGTAGACCACCATTGTTGATATGTGGCCATACCCACCTTTCCTTGGACATCCATATCCCATCCCCACCCCCAGGCAAGGTTGTCACTGCAAACAAAGTGTATTTATCAAAAGCAGACTTTACACTTGTGAAGACTGGGGTGGAAGACTTCAAAGGACCCATGCTGGGGGAGTATACAGGCCACTTTGCATTCTATGAGCATGTGGAAGGTTTGCATTGATCATGCTATCCCAAATATACCCATTACTGCTCCACAACAGGACACCTGTCAGGTGTACACCAGCCATATATGAGCTGTCCAACAGACAGAGTGAGCTAATACATTGCAGAGCAGTAGCCCACAGAGGGAGGACATCTCTGAACAGTACTGACATGACACTTCAATCCCTCATAATCATCACGACAAAGTGTTGACAGTGAAATTGTCCAGACAATGCAGATAAGGCTCCCCTCAGTCTGTTATTGATGCCCATGTACTGCTAGAGGTCCTCAGCAACCCTCTTCCAGCACACACAAACAACATGGATGTGGCTTAGCAAATTCAACCCCTGGGATCTCCACTGTGTCCCTGCTTGACAGAGGCACAGCACACTAGCCTCACACGGTGCCTTATGTGACCTACTTTACAGTGGCACAGTAGCCTACTGTACTGGGGAGGCAGATGCCAAGCACACTCTGGCTAAACTGTCATTCCCTAGGGCAAACAGCCTAGTGTTGACCTCTACACCCATATGTTTAATTGTCAGATGCACAATATTTGTTGCTGATAGACTGTTTGCAGGTCTTTATTGCCATAGCATGCCCTGTTTCTATGAACAACTTGTGTATCTGTGGAAGATGTTTGAATATGGGATGGATCCACTATATCACGTATGTCTCTGTAGTCATTTAACTGTGTGCACTGGGCAGATTGCTGTAATGTGGTTGGTTCCTGGAATTACACGTACAAATACCAGATATGTGGGGCCAAATGCTAAACTGAGATTTGGCCTAAGTGTGTGAGCATGCCCAGTTCAGGCTTCCCATGGCATGTTGTCTGACATATGTCTCATTTCTCAAAGTGTGCGGGCATGCCCAGTGTGAGCTTTCCATATGTTGAACTCTGCAGCCCACCACATTTGTGGATGAGTGTGAACTTCAACAATATCTCACGTTTATGGTTGTGTGTTGTGTGTCATGTTGTGTAGTTACTGTCCATCTGCTTTGTGTCTGAACACAACAGAGATTATACTCTGCCTGCAGGGTTTGCATGGGATACTTTGCATACAGTTGTCAACATCCTTTTATACTGACCTAACACTGTTGTACCGTATAGTGTACTGGTTCAGTACTTTCACTGCGGTGGACAGTATCTTGGCCTTTAGTCCTATCACTGCTTTACATTTTCATAGTGAGCACAACAGCCTGGTTAGGGGCCAGTTGTGTACATCTGACCATGTTGCATTATGTTCAGATATGAACTACTTAAACCAGGCTTGTCCAGCATTGGTAGTGTATTCTACAACATAGGTGTACATTGGCAAACACTAGCGATGTGCCCTAGGCCATTTCTAATGCTAGTCGGAGAGTGTGTTTGTCCTTCGACACACATTGTAGGTGGAGTTTGCCATGACATATGTCATGGTTAGTATACTGTGCCTCTGTCTACCCATGACATAACAGTGATACCCAGGGTAAACCTACCATCTCCCATCCACTCATCAAGATTCCTCTTGAGGAGAGTCGATGAGTGATTCTCTGGCTAACCTGTACTGGGAGTTTACTCATGAGTGGGGGTGGCTTCTGTGTTATGGATCATTCTGTACAGCTTGTCCTATGTATGTCAGTGCTGGGGTTCAGGTCTCTCATGTGCATAGCTCACTGCCATTCAGATTGTACAAGGTGCAGCATGTTCATTGATTCCAGCTTGGACATGGCTTTATACATCAGACACAGCTTGCCTCTGGGTGGGCAGTATGGCAGTGTGTGGAGCTGCAGTTTGTTTAATCAGGCAACACATGGCATCTGTTCAAGCTCTTTGATACTCCTGGTGAGGTACTTTTGGGGACTTTACAGTTGATGGAGGTGTCTGCTGAGGTACATCCCACAGGGGCTATTGTAGTCAATTGTAACGCTGATGAAGGATGACTGCAGAGCCACAATGACCTCCCCTTATCTAGATCTGACAACCTTCATGGTAGGTGGGTATACGGTATGTTTCTGTAACCACTACAGCCACATGTTTGTCCAATGCAGGATATCTATCATCTTGTGTCCCCAGGTCTCTCATTACATGTTAAGTACTTAATGGGTTAACACCTATGTGGTAATTGGTGGGCACTTATTGTATATCCAAAGGGGTTGACTATACACTTTTCTGCAATTAGCTTGCTGACATGGCTATGGCACCAGTTGTCTGTTTCTATGTGGCCCTTTTGTGGGATGCTTGTGTCAGCTGGAGGGTCAGATACGGTGGCCAGTTTGTAGTCCTCTGCAAACATGTTCAGACACAGTCCTTCCATGTTGGCCTGTACCTATGGGACATATATACCAAATGAGGGAGGTCCCAGGACCAAGCCTTGTGGGATGCCAGTTATATCTGGTTTGTAGTCTGACATGGCTGCAGCATGTCTGACCATGTCAGTTCTGTCCTTGGTCTGGTTTGCAACCCCTCTACTGACATAGGGGTTTATATTTAAGCTGGTGAGCCTATCTATAATGAACACGTGGGGTATTGTATGGAAGCCTTTGCAAGGTCCAGCTATGCTGTGTGGACCACATTGCCCTCATCAATGACCTTAATGACTGTTTCAAATGAGTCAAACATGTTTAAGGGGCAGCATCTGCACTTAAGAAAGCCACACTGGGTAGGGTCCGGTGTCAGTAGGTCCCCAATATCTTTATGTCTGCGGTACATGCTGATCCTTTCCATAGCTGTGCAGACCAAGCTTGTCAGGATTCTGGGGTGGTAGTTTGCAGTATCCATTCAGGCAACACCTTTGTTGGGAAGGACCACTGTTGTTGTACACTGCTCTTTGGGTACATATCCTGTGGTAAGGCTGACATTGAGCAGTAGTGTGATTTGGCATTCCATTCTTCTTGGAGTCCATGTTGGACTCAGCCCAGGACACCATCTCATACCATTGCTGCTGTGTGTTTTGCTTTGTAGATGCTGGCTTTTACCTCAGCATCTGCAATGTCAGGGGGCCAGCATTCTGCTGGGATAGATATTTTGCATTCTGGGGGGGGGGGGGGGGTTGCACTGCACCTGTCAGGTTGTATGTTGGCAATATGTGTGTGTGTTTGGTATGTTGTTTGTAATATTTGAGTGATTCAGAGCATATCCATGAATTCCCAACAAGGTTCCTACCATCAGTTAAGACAGCCTTGTGATTATCCTTAGTGTTCTGTACAATTTGTATCTTCATAGGTTCATAGGTTCATACTAGGCTATCCACCCTAGGGCATTTATAAGCCTAGCCAGAGTGTGTGTGGCTTTTGCCACCCCTTGCTATGTGAATATTATGGCCATTTATGATTTACTTTACTGTGCCTCTGTCTGGACGTGAGACAGTGAAGACCCCCAGTGTACATCTACGATCATCCATCCACTTGGCAAGATTCCTGTTGAAGAGTGTCAGTGAGGGGCTCTGCCTAACATGGAGTGGGATTCTGTTCCAGGGTGTAGGGAGCCTCTGGGTTATGTATCTGTCCCTCCAGTACATCCTATTTCATTATGTGTTGAGGATGACATCTCTCACTCTCACAGCTCCGATGGCTTTGGGTTTTCTGGGGTGGAGCATGTCCATTACTCCTGTGTTGGACATGGCCTTGTACAACAGGCATACAATGCCTCTGTGTAGGCAGTATGTGACTGCATTCAGCTGGGGTGTCTACAGCCAGGCAGCATATGACATATATTTGAGACCCTTTATCCTCTTGATGAGGTACCTTTGAGGTCTTTCTAACTGCTGCAGGTGTCAGGTAAGGTACATTCCAAATGAGGCATTGTACTAGATTATGGGTCTGATAAGAGAACAGTAGAGGGGCACAATGACCTCTGTTGACGTACATGTGAATCCTTTCATGATACGGTGTCCAATATAGACAGTCTTCCTAGCCAGATTGGCAATGTGAGTGTCACATAACAGGTTACTGTCCACTTGTGTCCCTAGGTCCCTGATTACTCCTTCCATACATAATGGTTTACCACCTATGTGGTAATTTGTGAGTACCTTGTTTGGTATTTGGTGGGACATTCATACTGTCCAGTGTCTTCAGGACGGCTGGGTGGGGTTCCTGTGTGTGAGAGTGTGGTCTGTAGCATGCTACAGACTGTACAGCAGTTTTGCCTATGGTTAGGTGCACATGGGTGGTCTCCGATGCTTTGTGCATTGTCAGTTACCTGGACATATGGGTGTCTGTGCTGAATATGGATACTCCCCCTCCTTTTATGTTTTGGTCCAGGTTTTGGGGCCATAACGCATGATATGAGGTATAACCTGGTAGTGCTGGTGTGCTGTCAGGAGGCTTGCAGCAGGTTTCTGTCACTGCACAGACATCGATGTTCTCCATACTGGGGAGGGCCTCCAGAGCATGCATATTGCGGTTTACACGTCTGGCATTGGTCAGCATTACCCTTATGTTTCTTAACAGTTATGTTTTCTAGGGTGGTGGGTTAGTCTTTTCAGCCTTGCCTATGTAAGGTTCTATGGAGGTGGCAAAAGCCTTATCCAATATCCAGACGCCCAGGGGTAACAGGTGCAAGCCATCCCTGGAACAGCAGCATGGCTTGTCAAGCATGACATCCCAAGCAGACAGACATTAGATCCTCTTGGAATGACAGCAGTAATTGTGCCACTTGTTAAAGCTGATCATTCTGTGTTTGTACTGTGGCATCATTCTTGGTGAGGGTAGGATGCTGCAAATGGTCAGTGTCATACCGGCCTGGAGTACATACTCAGAGAGCTCATCTATGTCTCTTTTCATGTAATCCAGGGAGGTACATCTCAGGTCATTCACGGCAGCATGGACAATGACTGCATCATATTTCTACTTGCTTTGGGGTGACCTGCGTACTTGTGTTATGTGGCGTATTGTAGCAGCCTACAGGCAGCTTACTGTACCCTTTCCCTTGTTCAGTCTGGTGAGTGGGACAGCAGTGTGTCTGACTATGGAGTCACCTATTACAACTGTATCAGGCATGTTGTTTCTCCTTCTGGCCTGTGACTGTTTGACACACCAGCTTTGTGTACTATGTGTTGCATGTGCTATGTTTGGTGGTTGTGGTTGCTTGGGGGGTCTGCTTTGGAGGCCTCTGTTGGTGTGGTGTGTTTGTAATTAGGGCCTGCGGGAATGTTTTTCTGTGTTTATGTCTTTGGTTTGCAGTTGTGATAGGTCTATGTGGGACTGGGTTTGTGGTGTGTGTGGTTACCTTCTCCTCCTGACTAGTTTTGACAGTACTGAGTTGAGGGAGCTCAGCCTCCAGTTTGGATAAATGGTTGCATCTCTCACATATATTTGCATTTCTTGGGTGGAGTTGAGGGTTGTTTGTGTACTTGGGGCAGGTATAACATTGCCTCAGGATTCACAGATTCAACTTGTTGTAGCTGGCCTTAGTGGGCTGTATGTGTGGACATATTTTATTGCCATACTACTGATCAGTGATTACTTCCCTTTTTATGTTTGCTCTATCATGTAGTAGCTTCCTCATTCTCTTGCATGGTTTGGTAATGGCTGGAGTCCCGCATGCCGGATGCCTGCATGTATGGCATTGTGTCTTGTTGTTATTTGTGATTGCATAATCCAAGCATTCCTGGCTGTGTTCATGGAATGCCTGTATAACAGGTTCTGAGGTGTGGCCCATATTTTGCACCTGCACAGGGCCTTTAATGGATTCCACATGAGTTTAGAGGAGTGCAACTTTTGCTTTACACATGTTTTTCACTGTGGTTTTCTGGCCAGGGACTGTGGTCAGGATGTGTATATCCAGTGTGATTACTCTATGGTCTGGTCTTACCAGTGAGGGATACACTTCTCATCTTGCCATCCAATACCCATGTTGCTGATTATCATATCCAGTATGCTTACCCCTCTTGTGGGAGTGGTACATTGTTCCTGGGCATTTTGGTTTATGGATTCTAGGAACTTTTCTCCTACAGTGTTGGAGCTAGTATAATGCTCCCAGTCTATGTCTGGGTATTTTCAGTCAACCAATATAATGTGGTTTGGGGGGCTTGATATATTCATGTATTGCAACATAGGCCAGGTGCAGCTCCTGGTGTTAGGACGGTAGTCTGTAGCAGGCTATAAACTGGGAAGCAGTTTTAGCCACTGTTACTTGACCATGGCTAGTCCATGCTGCTTCTTGTTGTGGTACCAACATGGGGGTGTGGTTATCCTTGACAATTATTGCTAGTCACCCTCCTTTTGTAGCTTGTTCCATGTTTTGAGGCTGTACAGCACAGTATGAGGTGTAACCTGGTAGTGTTAGGGTGATGTTGTGAGTCTTGACCCAGTTTTCTGTTACAGGACAGATATCAACATTCTCCATACTGGGTGAGTTTACACTGCATGCATCTTGCTGTTTAGACTTCTGGCATTGGGTAGCATTACATCTAGGTTCTTATCCCTTGTGATACCTATGGAGGTGGGTTTGTGTTTTGAGCCTTACCTATTCAGGGCACGCTGTGGGTAACGACAGCCTTTGCCAGTATCCATAAGGCCTGGACTGATAGGTGCATGCCACCCCTAGCAGGTGGAGCATCATGTCATTCTCAGCATGTCATCCCAGGCTGGCACACATTGGATCCCCTTTGACTAACTGCAATACTTCAGCCAATTATTGCAATTAATCATCCCATCGTCATATTGTGGCATCATGCTTGGTGAGGGTAGGATGTTAGTCAGGGTCCTCAAGTGTGCATATACTCCATGGTGTTACATTACTTAACACATGGCATTCATGCCTCAGGTGGTGCTGCAGGGCTGCCTCTGTCGGATGCACATATTACACTCCCTGTACATGTTTGAGAGCAGGTTATGTCATTGTAGGCATCCATGTTATTATATGAGTGAGTCAGAGAGGGGTATCATTCCCAGGGTTCCTACTGAGCCAGTGTATGTGCTATGTGTTGCCTCTTTGCCAAGGCCAGGGCATACTGGGCACGCCTCCTTCTGCCTACTGGGGCAGGCTCAGGTTGTTCCTCCTCCGAGTCATGCTCTGCCTGTGATGGCCTTGGCAATGGTGGGGGGCTGTTTGGCCCAGCCCTATGCTGGTCCTGCTGCAGCTGTTTTCGCAAGATCATATTATGTAGCATAGCACATACCATGACAATTTGGGTACATGTAGTTGGTGAGTACTGCAAGGCTCCACCAGATGTGTCCAGACACCGGAACCATAACTTGAGCAGCCCAAACACACGCTCTATTACATTACGTGTTTGTGCGTGTGCCTCATTATGGTGTTCCTGTTCAGGTGTGTGTGCGTTTCTGATGGGTGTCATCAGCCACGGCTCCAGTGCATAACCTGCATCCCCCACTAGGTGTCCGTGTGGGATGTCCCCATTGGCAAATGTCTGGTACAGCTGCGTCAAATGCCAGATATGGGAATCATGGTAGCTCCCAGGGCAGCCAGCACACACATTCGTTATTATGCCCTGGGCATCACACACGACCTGGCAGTTGATGGAGGGGAAGTCCTTGCAGTTAATGTAGGCCCTACCCCGCTCACCGGCTGGTGCTTTGATGCATATGTGCGTGCAGTCTATTGCACCCACTACCTCAGGGTATTCCGCTATTTGCTGGAAAAGATGCATATTGCTGGCCAATACCCCACGGGCATTGCGGAAATATACATGATCACCGACATGTGCTGACATGGCATCCAGGAACCGGTGCAGTACCCTGGAGGCTGATGCCTGTGATATCCCCATCATATCACCAGTTGGTCTCTGGAAGGTACCTGTTGCTAGTATTCTTATGCCAACACATACCTTGGTTTCCACTGGGATGGGTTCCCCTCTGTTGGTTCTGTGTGTGAGGCGTGGCCTGCACAGCTCGACAGTTTGCTGCAGGAGGTCTCTGTCCACTCTATAGCGCTCTACTATCTCCAGCTCATGTAACCCGTGGTAGATGACCCTGGGCCTGTACACTCTTCTCCGTCTCCTCACTGTGGGTTGTCTGGCACCATCTGCATTGTCACCACCCTCAGCAAATAGCCTATGTCTCCTTATGACAGCTATGGCAGCCCCTAGCATTTCTGCTCTGAGTTCAGCTTTTTCAGTTTTCACTTCTAATAGCTTACTCCTGTCTTGCAGTGTCTCTTGAGAGAAACATCCTGCACTGCTGTTTGCAGAGTTTTAAGTGCTGGGCTGAGCTACTATTCTGCCTGTGTAATTGCCTGCTTCTAATTGTTTTCACCTGCTAGCTCCAGCAGTATTCCCTGTTAGCTTCCTAATAATTCTGTTGCATCCTTTTTCCTTTCTGTTTCCTCAGTGGGGAGCAACGTGCATACTAGCAGAAACATGCTCACAGTGGTTTACATGCGCACACATGCTTACATGGTTCAGAATCTGCTTATTCGGGTTAAAACGCGTGCACACCAGTGCAAACAGTCTTACAAGTCTGCCAACAGGCTCCCATATGCTCAGTCTGCCTTACACGTGCGCACACTTCCCTACTTGCGCTTCATGGCGCACACACGTGCGCATGCATGCCCAGCAAGAAACATTGGTGTAAGCAACAGTGTACACCTTCCATTTCTTGACTTTCCCATGCTTGTGTTGTGGCACTCCTCTTTCCATGATATGTGTCTGACATCTGTCATGTAACACTGACCTCCAATGAACTGCATTTCTTTCTACCATTCCCCCCTGTGATGTCACCTATCTCCTACTCTATTCCTCCCCCTTATGTATCTCTTACACTACTCAGAATGTGCTCATTTGCTATGTGACAGTGGAATTCAGTATCCTAACACTCATTTACATCAGATTGCCTACTAATGCTTAGTTACATGTCTTAGACTCAGCTTACCCCCTTAGCAACCACTAAACGGTGGCCATGTTGTTTTTGGTCTGCTGGTCCCTCCATTGTAAATCCATGTATTGCATAAAACACACATTTGTGGGTTTATAACCTTCATTTTTATGTTTTATACAGCACAGCCCGTTTGTGTGGGGCTGCACTGCATTTAAACATCGAAAAAAAAAATTATTTTTCATATTTGCATCGGGGTACCTTGCCAATGGCCACATATTTGGCCATTGGCATGCTGCCCGACACATATGCATCCTTTATTTGAAGCTGACAGGGCTCCGTTGTGGCTTTTGCAGAAACGTACTCAGTTGTCAACTGAGTACATTTCTGCAGCTAAAACGGCTCTTACACGGGCTGCTTTGGGCTTCGTGGATCGCTAATCTACCTCTTTTGCATGCCTTTGGGCTGCAAGTGAGGTGATTAGCATATCCACGCCCACTCCGTGTAAGAGACGTTTTAGATGGTCTCTTACACGGACTTTAGGGCTGTTCCTGGATTGCGAAGGCTGCATGGAGTCTTACACTACTCTTAGACTCTGTGCAAGCCTTCGTGAATCCTGCCCAATGTGTTTAAATACCTGGAGAATATATTCACTTTTTACTTATAGTTACTTGAAATAAGGTTTTCACATTAGGAATTAAGATAGCATTCTGCTGTAACATCATAGAAGATAAGCTTATTAAAATAGTATTAAAAATCCAACAACTACAATTGGTCTTCTGTGTGGAGACATGCATGAATGGGCGTACCTTTGTTGAAGGTTGTGCATCAGGGCTGGTAACTCGGCACGTAAAAATCAACTACCAATCATTAGCAGACCGGAGTTCCGCTGTGGTGACCCCTAACTGGGAAAAGCCGAAAGATACACACACACATAACTGGTATATTTTTCAAAACATTTTTATTATTTCTCAACTTCCACTCAATTACTAAATGTGGTCAAATAAAAGTTAATAAATTAATAGGCAAAAGTATGAGAAGTATACTGAAGTGTTACAACATTTAGAAATAACTTTGTAAATGTATAATATTCTAGACAAGGTTCAGTCATACAGCGCAAGAAGGTTCTTAGTCATTTCCTTATCCATAAAAATGTCTAAAATGTTCATTTCATATTGCTGACACCAACAGGAGAATGGAATGCAGGAATGTTACTCTAATAAGAATTCAAAATAAGGAGACGATAAAGATCAAGCCTGTTTATTAAGGCCAGTATAGAAAAATATGTTATTGAATGAGAATTTAAACTAGTCTTAATTTGATTTAAATATACACAGTAATTATTATTTTTCATTTGTGTGAAAGGCTGATATATCTAATTCCATGTAAAGTTAATTCTGAAACAAGTGGGATTAAGTCTGAACCTTTATGTCTAAATATTTGATAAACGATGTTGAGTCATTTCTATTTTTATACTATTTATCTCATAGCCAATAGCTCCACTGTAGTATTGAACTTGTTTTACTTGATGTATATCTGATGTATATCAAGATTATACTACAACAAGATCATCTGCATATGTTATTACTACAGCATTCTTGTTAAAATGTTTGCATCTTCATTTGAAGTTGAGAGAATATCTATAATATGGACAACGATCTCTCTCAAAATATGTTTTGCTTCTTTTGACAAGTTGTATTGCCATGATCTCCTGTGATGTGGTACTGAATTATTTATCTCTTCAGTGCAAGCTCTCTTTGAAGTAGTAACCAAGGGATGCAGTGCCCGATTAAAAGTATTTTTCTACAAAAATCTTTTCTGTTTGGGTTCAAAATCACTTCATCATTAATGTTACTATGTTTAACGTATATTGCTAAATTTAATTTCCTAGTAAATACTTTCAGCTCCACAACTGTCAGCTATGTCCACATGTCTTTGAGGCATAAATCTAAAACCTTTCTCAAACAGAGAAAAATGATCAAGTGGAATCTTGATCTCACTATAACTGACAATTTTGTAACTATTGTGGACCATTACTGAAGTGTTCTGTTAATATTGTTACTTTTCCCTTTCTCTTTTTCTGATGACCTGTTGGATACCTTCTGGGAAAAGTCTGATCCTTGTTCCAATACTATGGGTTCCCTCGGCCCTGTATTCCTTATTTGGGATAGATTGGTTACCATGTGATCTGCCTGCCTGATGGGGGAAAATCCTCCAAATAATCCTGAAATATCATGGTGTCACCTTCCCTGTCATGATCAATCTTGACCATTTCATCCTCCTTATTGTAACTGCCAGTTGTTCCCCATTATGGGACCATATGCATCATTATTAAACATGGAACATTCTGTATTGTTAGTTTTAATCAAATATGCCCTTCTGGACTTGTACGTCTTATTGGTTTATTAGATTTGTTTGCTTGATTAACTAATTTATTCTCATGGGCTTTGGTTGTTTTGATATAAAAGAAAATGACATCACTGTTTTTCTTTAAATGGTTCTGATGAAGTCCTGTGTACTGGGTTAAAAGCGTTAAACATTTAATAAATGTAGTTTGGTATGGCTATTCCTGAATTTTCCTATATTTCTTGCTGTTGCTGGTCTTATTCCTGCCATCAGATTGCTACCTGGCATTTTGGTTATAAGTTTTTCATTACGGGTAGAATGCTCATTTCTTGTTTTGAGTATTGCTTCGTCAATGTAACCTAGCCACTGCTATGCATGAGAGATGCAAAGTAAAAGCAGTGGTTAGGATGCCAAAGGTTCAGGCCTTTTTTGCCTCAGGAGAAAGAGGGAGACAGTATAGCCCTGTCAGATGGAAACATAAAAAATATAAATCCCACACCCTGGTAAATATTTGGAAAATAGAGGGAAAGAGGAGCTGCTGTAGAAGCAATCTATTCAAACATTTACTGTTATGGTAAGTTTACTTACACAGCTGTATTATGTTCATCATTAGATGATTGCTGCAGTAGCCTATGCCATATCTGATGAATACCAAAGCTTAGAAATTAAGAGGTATAAAGAAGATGTCTCTAAGTCCAAACACTCCTTGATAATAGGCTTTGAAAAGCTTGCTCTAGACCTAGAGAAGGATTTTAGTTTACAGTGTTTTGTAAAGATATGAACAGTTGTCCAAGCTGCTGTCTCTGGTAGACTTCCAAATTTTACCTGTTTCCAACACACCACAGAAGTTGCCAGAGCCATGGTTGAGTGAGCCCTGGCTTTGCCTAGAATTGCTTTGTTATGGTGAAAATAAAAAAAATGTAATAGCATGAGGAAGCCATTTAGAAATAGTTTGCTTAGACATAGGTTGTCTCTTTTTCTTAACTTCATAGCAGAAAAAGGGTTTATCAGACGTCTTGAAAATCTTTGTTTTTTTCAGTGCTGTATCTGAGTTTCCAGTAGATATCCAGAGTGTGTAGAGTTTTTTCTCTCTCATTTGTTGACTCTGGAAAGAAACCATGGAGATGAATACCCTAGCTTAACGTAAACTGTGAAATGGCATTAAGCATAAAGGAAGGTGATATTCTCAAAGTTGCCCTATCTTTGTGAAAAATAAGATAAATGTTACTCACCATAAGAGCTTGTAACTTAGATATGCTTCATACAGAAGTCAGAGCAATAAGTAACACTGATGAACAAGCTAAGAAATTCAAATCAGCCTTATGAGCAGTTTCAAGAAGGAAACAGTGTAAGTCTTTCTAAAACAAAATTAACATCCCAAGCAGGAGATATCCATCTTCTTGGTGGTTGGATATGTAACACCCCTTTCAGAAACTGTATCACAAGATATAGGGAACAAAGTGGGGATTTATAGGAAGACAGGAAGATATGGACAATAGATTAATTCTAATGGTAGAGTAAGAAAGGCCACAGGATAATTACTCACAAAAATATTGAAAACTCATAGGAGTCTAAGACTTAAAATGATCTTGGTTGTTGGTTTGGCACCAACTTGAAAATCTTTTCTGTTTTCCCCAAATATGATTTTCTAGTACCAGGTTTTTCAAAAGATGGAAGAACCATTGCTGTCTGGACCAAAATGTAGTCACTACAGTTATCTTTGGAGAGTCCTTCTGAACCTTTAGAAGAACTCTGGTTATAAGAATATAGGGTAAAAAAACATAAAGTAACATACTCATCCATAGAAATTAAAAGGCGTCCATCTTCCAGGCTTGCTTGCAAGAAAATTTCATCTGCTTTGTTTTGCTAGAGACAAATAGATCTGCTTGAGGAGTTCCTCACAGATGGATCAATTCTTGGATAACCCTCAAGTGTAATTTCCATTCATGAGGGTCTGTCATGGTCCTGCTCATTTTGTCTGCCACAATGTTTTTTTCTGTGACAGAAAGTATGCAGCCCAGTAATGACAAACAAAATGAATTGCTAAGTCCCAGACTACCTCAGACAGTCTGTAAAGCGAGTACAACCTGGTTCCCCTTGTAAGTTTAGGTACCAGATCACTCACTGTGGTGTTGCCTGTGATAAATAAGAGAAAGGCCAGAGTCCAAAAATCACACAAGGATTTTATAGCATTTATATTACAGCTATCATTTGCTTGACATTTATATGTTTTAACATGTCTTGTTTGCTCCATAAGCCATGTAATGTCATTCCCTTGGACACAACTCCTATGCAGACCTGAATGAAGAATATGTTGCTACAGACTGAGTGGAGGCTGGTAGGAAAAGTTTTTCACAAACCTCAGCACTGAAATCAGAAAAGATAGTTGGTGTTGGTGCTGAGTCCAAATTAATTTGAGAAACCATTGAATCTTTCTCACGTGAAGTTAGGTACAAGAATCATGATTATAGTTAGGGACATAAAACCTAGAATTCTGAGAAATTTTTTGGCAGATAACTGAGTCTACTTTGAAAATGTCAGAAATTGTTGTATACAACTCTTTACTTTGTTTTGAGGAAGAAAAGCCAACATAAGTGTTGTATCTTGAAGACATCCTAGAATTACTATGTTATGGGAAGAAATGAGGCAAAATTTCTCTCAGTTCACCCAAAATTCCAGGCTGAGAAATAAAAACTATGAAAGTCAGAGATTCTTGACAAAAAGTGAAGGAATCTACAAATATCAATATTTAATTAACAAAAAAATATGAATGCCATGTAACCTGTAATAGGTTATTTCGGGGGGCAGACACTTTGTAAACAGTCTGGGAGCTGTAGATGAGCAAAACATAGTACTTACGTATTATTGCAACCAGATTTTGCGGCATCTTTTACTTTCTTGACTTTTACTAAAACAGCATCACTGAAGTGTAATAGGGAAGGGTAGACTATCAGAAAGTCTGCTGGGATATCGGTGGTAGTTTTAAAAACTATTTAGACTTATAATTTTAAGATTTGTGGGTAGCATCCTTTAAAGAAGTCAAGTGTTGAATTCAGCAATGACAGTGGTTGTGTGTGTATGTATGTTGGGATGAAAGGAGTGTGGGAGTTAATGTACGATATTATACACACACAGAGTTTAAACAACAGATTAGGTGCTTTCATACTGTGGAAAGGATTACTTTTACTGCAGTTCTTGTGGCAAAGGATTATTTCTCAGTTTTACCGTGTTCTTTTTGGATGTATTAAAGTATTATGAAGGTTAGAAACAGGTGTTCTGTAATGTTTTTGTAGTCTTAGGTAGGTTTATCATTGAAACGGCTGATAAAATAATAAAGGTTTGAAAACAGATTTCCTCCCTTACCGACAGCATGTGAAAGAAACGCATTAAAGTAGAATGGGACTTGCTTAACTGACATGAGATGCTGGCAGTAAAGGGGAAACTTATTTTCAAACCTTAATTTTTTAGCCGTTTTAATGCTAAACCTTCCTAAAACTACAAAAACATTACAGAACACACGTCTCTAACCTTCATAATACTGTATTGCTACTACTTGACCTGAACAGAAGTAACCAGCATTACCGCAACAATCTGGTTGTGATAATACATAAGTACCCAAAAAACTGAAAGGAGAAATTGGATTACCAGGACTGTCGAGAAAGCATTTTGAATTTTGGAATTACAATGTAAAGGTTTACAAAAGAGGGGCCTAGGACTGGTCTCCAGGTTCCTTGTCTATTTGGCAACAGAAAATTATTGAATAAACTCCTTTCCCTCTTTGATCTGTGGGAATATAGAATATTATCGCTGAAACAGGACTGGATAAAGAACATAAGAGAATAAAGCAGTTTGGCTGGGGGAACGTGGAAGGTTCCTTTGAGAAAAGAAGAAAGGAGTCTCACTGCTTGTAATAAACTTCTAGAATGATTTTCAGTACCCAACTATCTAAAGTTATCTCATGCCACAAAGGATAGTGAAGCCCTAAACTCTGGAACATATTTACTAAATTGCCAAGGCTGGGAGGGGGGAGCATAAGGGAGGCATACAGATAGTCTGATTTCTTAGATTGACTATTCTTCTAGGAGGATCCACCTTTCTTGTATGAACTTCCCTGCCACTGTTTTTTTTTTTCATTTCTCTGAGCCTTGTTAGGAACATTTGTTCTGCTACCTGCAAAGGGAATTTGAAAGCAAAGAAAAGTTTCTGTTATGTTTTGTAAATGAGGACTGAAAAATCTGGATGACCCCCTAAATTAACTTTTCTCTTTCTGAAACCCCCTTAAAACTTTATTCTCTCCCAGCTACACACAACACACAAAATACTTTCCCATCCATTTAAAATACCCCCACTCTCAAATCTCATCCAGTGGCATGTATCAAATAGAACCCTAAGATCCCAGAACTAATAAATCAAACAATTATTATGGTTGCTTGCTATTCTCTGTCACCATCTCCAATGCATGGAACAAACTTCTAAACCAAATCACACTTTTAAATGACATAAAACAATTCAAAACCACCCTAAAATATCACCTGGCAACTTATAAACGATGCAGCAGTGCCACACCTAGAATTTAAAACATGTATTCTTAACTCTGGCTGCTGTGGATATGATACAGGTGTATTAATAAAGTATTTTTGATTTTATTCACAATATCTTGAAACATGTATTTCCTTAATCTGATATGGTTTATAAATAATGTTTATTGACCGTTTGCTTTGAAATGCTATGGAAATAATGCTAGTTGACAGTTTTTTTTGTTTGTTTTTTTTTTTTGTTTTTGTTTTGTTTTTTTGTAATTCTGTCCTTGTTTTGGAGCTTTTCTCTGTGGGACTCCAATAAAAATGGGCACTTCAGTTCCAAGACAAACTTTCTCAGTAAACAAAAGCAAATAAATAAATGAGTAAAAACTACTAGCAGAGGAAGGACCAAATAACACTTCTTTAGCTAGGGAGCATTTAAAATTTAAGGTTTTAACACTCTCTGATAAATTTTACGTCTGCAACTAAGCAAGTCTTCTCAAAATAGAACCAGTGGTAGCAGCTCTGGAAACATCGGCAGTGTCATAAGCACATCTCAAAGAATGCTTGATTATCTGAGGCATAGCATTCACCACAGGAAACAAAGCAGCTTTAGTACCTGATGGAGGGAGATCAGCAATTATTTCCTTAAATTATCATAGAAGATGTGTTCCAGACAATGTACAGTTCTGTAGGTCCAGGTAAAAACAGAATAAACTTTTTTAGCAAATGTAAAACCTTTCCCAGCTTTTCAAAAGGGCTATGGACAGCTGCTAAAAGAAGTTTGATTGAAGCTGATTTTGACAGAGAAATTACTGCAGGAGCTACCCTAGGATTAGAAGAAAATGACTTGTGGGACTGAGGTACTTTTTTAAGAATTTATCAGACTTTTTTTGGCGTAGTTGGATAACAGTCAGGGAAACTGCACGCTGCTACAAAAGCATCCTTCTAGGCTGGTAACACATGAGGAACAGCTGCAGGTTCTGAAAAATTCACCTTGTTGAGATTCAGAAATGTCTTTTTGAACCCATTGAAAAATTTCCATTCTAGCAATAGTAACAGCAAAAGACCATTACACAGGAGGGGAGTATAAAGAAAAGCTCTCTTCAGAGTCAGATTCTGCATACTACAAAGAGGAAAACTGTGAAATATATTCCACATCCAAATGCTGCCCCTCCAACTGGGAATCAGTATCTAATAGTGAAACAAATATTCTCTTTTATGAGGAGGAAAATCATAATTCAAAATCTGAATGGCTCTCAACAACCCTTACACTAATCCCATCTAATGTTCTACTTTATAAGAGGAAACTGTATGCATGCCTTCATTTCTAGGAGATCCAACATGAAAAGCAATGGCTAAACAGATTGTCCTCACTGCAGGAAAGAGGCTCTGCAGAAAAGCTAAGTGAATGATAATCTCCCAGTACATTACTTGAAGCCAACAAGGGTGGTTCTGCCTTACCCAAACAGAGCAAATGGACAGCCACAGAGGGTATGCCTGACTCCCATTACATGGTAACATCTCCAGGAGCAACACCAGATTGACCAGGAGAAAACAATGAGTGGTCTGAGGAACAACTGACGGCCATAGCTGAATAGCATAACAGTGGCTAAGACAAGGAAGAAGTGGGCTTAAAGACAAAGCTTCCTAGATAGTGTTTTCTTCTTCTTCTTCTTGCATCTCAGGGAGAGATCAGTAGCTTTAGTGGATCCCACTGTTCATGTCCTAGCCACAAAACGTGGAGACAAAAAGATTTGGCAATACCGCCTGCCTAAAAAAAGTTTTGTGGTAGAACTTTTAGTGAGGATACATGTTTATGCATAAGCAAAAGAACTGTACTCACAAAGGATAACAATAAGTTAGGGAATCCCCATGGGAACTCAGAAACAACTTACAGTTGAGGGCTACTGCCTAATCAGTAGACAGAATGACCTCGTAAAGTTGGTCATACAACCAGAAAACAAAATAAATTGTGTGGAAAAAATTAGCTCTGTTCTCTCAACAATAATCTAGCATACGTTTCAAAAAAGCTGAGGGAAAAGATAGTCATAAAGACATAAAAACTCCATTTTACTCAGAAAAGGCTGTTAGTGAAAGGAGACACTGAGTAAAGTAATTCTGTCAAACACACTCAGAATGGCAGAAGTGCCCTATAAGACACTTATTAAACAGAAAAAAATACTTTTTCTGTAAAAAAAAAATAAAAGTGTAAGGTAATCCTTAATGGAGAACTTATCTGAACATCTTTGATGAAGCATTATCCAACCATCAATCACCCAAACCCTGCGAAGCAGCACACTGTTTGGTAGAAAAAAAGTTTGGCATCATATGCACTGCTTTTGATCTACATTTCCCATATAGAATAGGTGCTAGAGCATGTAGAAAGAGCTCTAAAGCTTTGGAAGGCAGTCTGTCTGGTCCAGTCCTTGGCAGGGCATCCCATATAGCTTAAAATACCACATCACTGATCTAATGATGAATATCCTCTTTTTCCATGCATGTTTCTGACTTACATAAATGAACTCAGGTTTTAGTAGACTGGGTCATAATAGCACTGTTAAACATTTTTTGCATTGCTTCACTGTTTGATTATCTGCTTATCGAATTCCAGCTGGCAGGAAAGCAGAAGCTTGTCCTAGTGGACTGTATGTGCTGCATGAGACCCCAATCCATCACAGAATGCATTTAGAGTCGCACACGGCACAGCCATACTAGAGATATAAACAATGCAAGCCAGCAGGGCACCAACATTAACTGCAGCACCACCTTGACAACCAAATGCAAGCATTTCCTAATACAGAACTGACGGAAACATATAAACATACAAGCAACCATTAGTAAATAAACATAAGTACAGCTTGGTGTAATGCAGCTCTTGCTATTGTCAATACTTCTGTTACTTTACAAAACCTGTAACTATTACACTTGAATTCTTCAATACTTATGCATTACTACGCTTCTTAAAATTATATACACCACACCAACTTTAGTTATTATTAAATTAATAGTGAAAAAACAACCATCATCTTAACATGAGAAATTCAACTATTCAGCTTGTGAAGATATAAACAAAAATAACAGAAGAGTGTGACTGACATAAAAGCAACAATCAAACTCAAAAAATGCCAGTGGGTATGAAATACTAAAAGAAACATTGAATACATTTTAGTGCTTTCTTCATATGCTAAACAGATGCCTTCAGAGAAATACATTCTAGAACTTTACAGCTGTAATTAAAATGCCATTTCATTTAATTCAGTCAATTGTATTAACTATTCATTTAGCCACAGAAATAAGCAGACACATATAACATCCCACAATATGCAATTAAATTAAATACCAATCAACTATATAGACTAAAATAAACTTAAATTATAGCCAAGATGAAATATGATGACAATTTAATGTGCACAAAACCATTTCCACATAACTATTATCTAATAATAAACAATGTTGATATGGCGATAAAGATAGCACAACTTTTCTGCTTGTTACCAGATCTGCCACTGAGGTTCCTTCACTTATAATAAGTTATTAAAATTACCCCCTCTTTTTTATATTATGGTGATCGACCAGTAATAATAGAATGATCCATAAACCCAAGTGAATGTCAGTTGTAGAACAGGGAATTATTTTTATCATGGTTCCTAAAACTGGGATTATGTTTGTATAACCTCTGCAACAGTTCTCTTGTGGTCTCATAAATATATAAACTGTTATGGGCAAAACACCTTGGCAAACATCTACACCAATAGAATAAGATATATAGTGTTCAATAATTCTGAATGCTTTAGATAGATGAGGTAAATTCACCATGAAAATACATTTAAGAGACTAGATAGAAATTCAGATCTTCTAACTTCATCCCTATTTTTGGATCTATCCAAGGCATTCAACACAGTCAATCATCAAATTCTCTTAAGTAAACTCTCTTCCTATGGGCTGTCACCCTGCTCACTTAACTGGTTTCTTAGTCACCTCACTAATGTGTCCCAAGCAGTGAAAAGGCAAGATGATTTCTCCATGTTCCTTTCAATATCTGTGTGAGTCCCACCAGGCTCCATCCTAGGACCTCTATGTTAAACTTGTTAAGATATATAATAACTTTCAGATAACACAGTTCATCAGAGAATAATAATTATATTTATTGCAGAGAACACTCATTCATGAAAAACCAGGAAATTAAAGTCCTGCCTCCCAGAGCTATGAGAAACATGAATATTATATACTAAAGAGAACTTCATAGTCTCATTTGCCCATTCTTTTTGAAGCTTCTGGCCTCTATGGGTAATGGTACTGCATTTTTACATTCAATGTCTTACGTATCTGCTGTATTACTTGACTAGCAAAATTAGCACTATCTGACTGAATACAAAAAGGAACACCAAATCTTGGGATAATGTCATAAATCAGTTTTTTGGCTACTGTTGTAGCATAATTTTTTAGACATTAATACACCTTTATCCATCCAGAAAAAATACATCAATCACAACAAGGACATGCTTCAACCTTTGTATTTGTGGGATTTCAATGAAGTCCCACTGTATCGTACAAAATGGACCCATGTCTTTTTCAAGGTTTGTGTGGGTGCTGTGAACAGTCTTTGAAAAATTATGTCATTAATAAATTAGATATGTATTAACAGAGTGTTGAGTGACTTCTGAACGCTGAGGGGTAAACCAGGCATTGGAAATCAGTTTTATTAAGGCATTTTTCCCAAGTGGAGAGGTAAGTGGTGCACTTTTATGAACTGAATTCGAAAGTTCTGTGGAGATACCAGCCACCCATCTGGGTGGTACCACAAATGGTCAGGAGAATGGCTGCAACCATTAGGAATCCACCTCACCTGTTCAGAGTCCTTAGTCTGATTTTGGAAAGATAAAAATGTTTTTAAAGAAATATTGTATTAGTTTCCTGTAAAATGAAGTCTCAACAGGATAAGACATTGTGACTTGTCTTGCCACCATATATGCAAAACTTTTACCTTCAGAGATGCAAGAATTATTAATTTTTATGTGTGGCACATTTTACAATAGTGATTTCCTTTGGTAATAATAATGCAATTAGTAGTCCATGAACAAAAACAGCATTTTTAATAAGACTCCATGCTGAATTCAAATATCCCCATTCTCTCCATAGTGTCCCAAAATCATAAACTACCCAATAAGCATAACACGTCTGTAAAGTAGTAACTGGCATGCCTTTGGCAGTTTTACAGGCTTTAGTAATAGCCACAAGTTCAGCTATTGGAGCAGACACATTTCCATTTAACTATCTGGTTAGTACAATTTGCCCTAGGTACAAATGGAAAAGGCTGCAACAAGCACTCCATCTTCTTTCCAAACTAAAGAGACATCAGCAAAAAGAAACAATTCTGAGTTCAGTAATGAAGTGCCTTTTATATCTAAGACGAAGCATACTGTTAACAACAACTACAATGCAGTTATGTAGTTCCCCTTTGTCAGCTGTAGGGGATTTAAAAAAGTAGCATTGAGTAGTGGGCATCAATCAATCTGCAAAAAGGATTATTAAGCAAAGGCAATTCCAATTTAAATGATCATGCTGCAGATAAGCATTGTTTCTTAACTATTTAGTAACAAAATCTCTACTGAATATGGAACTGCCACATAAGTCTTGTGCTCAAGAGTTAGGGCAGCTGCCATTTCCACTACGATCACCATCCCTGCCATTGCCCTGAGGCAGTAGAGAAGTGCTGCTATGGGTTCCAGATTAGCACTGAAATAAGGAAATTATCTAAAACCATTATTTTTATATTGTGCTAATAAATAATGCTACTTTGTTTCTTTCACAAGACAACAGTAGCCCAAGTACAGAAGCATTTGAAAGTCATGTTTTTAGTTGAACAAAAGCTAGTTCATAGTGGTTTTGCCAGGGTAAAAGCTCAGGAGTATCTTTTTAAATTGGCTTGTAAGGTTTTACTACTTCTGCAAAATTAACAATTCATTGTCAGCAATAGCCTGTCAGACCCAGGAAAGCTTGTAGCTGTTTCAGTGTAGTTGGGCATGGTACGGTTTGTATTGTGGTGATGCATGATGCATACCTCTCAACCTCTTAGAGCAGGAAATCTGGACAAAGCCAACAAATAACAGGGGACAAAGGTCCAAAAATAGGGACACTTTTTAAATATTATTCTTACAAGCTTAGAAAGTTGCTACAGTAACAGGTTTTGCATTAGCATGAATTGCTTGAAGGATATTAAGTCTGAAAGTGAAATGTCTGCCATTATCTTTTGATTTCAATCCTCAGTGATTTGCCACTTATTTGCTAGAAAACTATAATTTTATAAGAAATGGACCAAAAATATGAGTCAAAAATTTGGACATTCTGTGAAAATCTGGATAGTTGAGAGTAATGGCAAAATCTGTCTAGAACCTTTTGAAATAAGATGTTCCAAGTAACATACTTCAGGTTTCCACAATTGCAATATATCTTTGTTAATCTTAAATCTTAATTCTGTTAGCTTAATTAAAATAAATAAAGTATTCTGCTAATATTGGGGAGAAGATGTGGAAGCTAAGAGTGAATCATCTACATAATGAACTAATGTAGAACCACATGGGAATTCAATTTTGTCTAGTTCTTTCATCCACCTAGAAAAAGTGTAGATCATTTGACATAATCTTGTGGTAATCTGGTCCGAATGTATTGTTGTCATCTATAGTTAAATGCAAACAGATACTGACATCTGAGTATGTAGGAATAGAAAAGAAAGCTGAAGAAATCTATCCTTGAGAAGGTGGTGACACTTAATAGGATGGAGCTAAGTATCACCGCAGGGTTGGGAACTATGTGAAAAGTTGGTATTACTAACTTGTCATAAATGTTGTACAAATCTGTAATTTTTTTTCCTGGCTTCTTGACTAACAAGATATGGACTTTGAATCACAATTATTGTGTTTTGTTGTAGTAAGGCAGAAATAACAGGTTCAATTCCCGTTTCTGCTTCAGCCAGCAAATGATAATGGACTACCATAGGCAGATACTTAAAGGATATTAAAGTTCTTTACACAAGCTGTGCATCTTTTATTAATCCTACCTCATTTTCATATACAGTTCAGAGCTGTGAAGAGATTATTTCTAATGCTTTTAATTCAGCAGTGTCTGGGTCT
The DNA here is from genome assembly GCF_019279795.1 of Protopterus annectens. Classification (NCBI taxonomy): domain Eukaryota; kingdom Metazoa; phylum Chordata; order Ceratodontiformes; family Protopteridae; genus Protopterus; species Protopterus annectens. Next base: position 1,512,895,877 of record NC_056733.1, read on the forward strand.
GATATGACATTAAAACAGCAAAAAAGGGCATCTTCATTTGTATAGATTTTACTTGAATACAATCCAAAAGGTTCATTTGAGATTTTAAGAAAAAACACTATCTGGTGTACAATAAATATTATTTCTCATTTCATATAACAATTTCTACCAAAATGATTTAAAGGGGCAGCATTTCCTACATTAGAAATATGTTGTTTGATTAACAGTCCAATTTTAATTGGGACAGGTTTTGTTTCTGGACAATCTAAAGGAACTAGAGACACTCCTACTCCGGGGACTGTTTTGGTAGAAAGTGGGTGATTTTCAGCATCTGCTTAAGTAGTCATAGATGTATGCCTTTACTCCTACTCTGTGGCAAAATTATGGAACACACTTCCCTTAGATATCAGAATGACTTCAAGCTTCAGGACATTTAAGTTTAAACCAAATGGCTTCTTATTCAGGTCATGTACTTGTCCTTGTACCAATCCAGACTAACTCCCACCCTAGATCAACTTCTTTACTCCTTCATCTTTTTCTTCCATCCTGCTTCCTGTGTTCCACCTTTATCTATACTGCAGCTTCTTATCTCCCCTCTTCTGTCCATCCTTTGACAGCCTTCCATTTCTCCCAACATTCCACATCTTCTTCAACATCCCCATTTTCAGCTCCATCTACACCTCTGCCACTTCTACCAATAACTAAAGATTTCTACGCTAACTTAATTATCCTGACCATTTGTATAAGTTCTCATTTCCAACTTGTCTAACCAAGTCATTATTTCCTTATGCAACCTTAATCTGTATAACAGTAGCTCATATACCATGTACCAGTAGCATCCTATGTAAATTATATATATGTTATTATGAATATTAGTCTTTTTTTGTAAATTTTAAGCTTTGTTTTATATTGTTTTAAAAATGTTTATTTTCTACTATATGTAAAAATATATATATATGACTCTTTTGGCAACATTTTGTTAATTTGCTTTTCTGCTTTTGCTTTTCATGGCAATTTTTTGTAAATCTTTATTTTATTGCTTTCTTTGTATTGGAACTTTTCTCCCCAAGCGTCTACTGAAAATGGTTTTCTTACCCAGTTGGACTTTCCCAGTAACCAAATGTCAAATAAATAAATGGTTGCTTCTGTCTAGACAAAACATGGAAGAGATTAATTTTGCATTGTAATATTGACAAAAGGACCATGCACTGTGATATTGACGAAAGTGGGAGATGTTCAGCATTTGCTGAAGTAATCATAGATATAGCTGCTCCTGTGTTGACAAAAAAAATGAAGAGATGAATTTTGCACTATAATATTGACAAAAGGACCTTCTTGGTCAACTGATAACAAAGCAACTAACTGTTGTTCCTGTTTATGGCTGTCCTAATGAGATAGCTGCCATGCTGGTGGCTGACAAGCAGTATTCCACACAGGAAGGTGTCATTCTGTTTGCTGTGCATCTGGACATTTGACAAATGTGTTTGTTCTAGTGACAATGGGCATTCATTTCACCAATATCCAGAATGACCACAACTGAAACAATTTGCAGTTTGAAAAATCTAAATCTACCACTTTCTCCATGATTCCTTCTTCCTCTCCCCCATAAGTCAGTGTTGAACGGTTGGAGTTAAATGTCTACTGTTTTTTTTTTTTTTTTCTCAGAGTAAGTTATCTGCTGCATATTGTGTTTGATTACCAGTTCATGGAAACCTAAACTAGGCCAGTTTAAGAAAACTTTTTTTGATTTGTTCTTGAATTGGTGGTAATAGATTCATAGGTTCATAGGTAAGTACTAGGCAATTAGTCTTTAGACTATTTAGTCTTCAGACCATTTCAAGCCTAGCCAAAAACACTTATTCAGATTTAATTCTAGCCTCAAGAAGGGAACACCAAATAGACTGGGAAAGAATTTTGAGGCTGTCCATCCAAGCATTTAGGTTTACCTTGAACATAGCAAGAGAGCCACTCTGCTTGACGTGTATTGGAAGTTTGTTCCACAGGTGAAGGATATATTGGGATATAACACTATCATGCCCATGTGTCTTATTTATCTGCTGATAAAGGTTTAGTTCATTTTACTGAATATTTGATATAACATTAGTTCTGCAAAGGAAGTGGAGATCAAATAGAGTTGTATCTTTCATGGCACAAAAGGCTAGACATAGATCTCCACAGAGGGGTTTTTAAGAGTGAGTATAGAGAAAGGGCTTACAGTCTGTCCTGATAACTAAGATTTTTTCAGATCACTGATCTTTTAGTTATGAATCTCTGACATCTCTCAAGTTGTGTGATGTGTTTAGATAAATGCATGCCAAATGGTACATTATATTCAACAATGTGTTTGATAAGATATGAGTAAAGGGGGATTAAGATATCTTTGAGAGATTCGTTTGGAAACTAGATGGGCCAGATAAAAGGTTTATCCAGATCCCTTACAGCAGTCTATGATTGCAGGGGTTATTCTCCTATACAGTACAATAAGCTATTTTGTTTACTAATAATCCTTCTACAAAAACAGCTGATAACCTGCTGACTGCCCACTCTTTCTTATGTAGTTTATGGATGTCCAGAAAAAGCATCAAATGCATGTACTATGCATTATAAATATGTATCAACAGATTAATTTCCTTTCTGTACAATGGATATGATTCTTGTTGAGTTAGGTATTGTGGGCATGCTGTGGTAATGACTTTTAATATGTTATTCCTAGTAGTAAGTAATCTTTCATCTATGTGTTTTAGAATATTATCGCCTGTATTTGATTTTACCCATATCTTGCTAAAAATGTCAAGGGGTATTAAGGCTTTCAAAACTAATCTCAGATCTTCAGTACCTGGATGTTGTAATTGTATATGTCCTTCTGGTATTTTGGTATATTTAGCAGAAGATGTCCAAACTGGAGAGGGAATCTACAATAGATCAGAAATCCAAGGGTGAACCACACTGATAGATGATTGGGCTTCACTATTCTGAGTGGTTGCAGGACTAGGTACCTCTCTCCCAAGGTTGTGCATTTGATGTGTCAGTCTCAGAAGGAGACTCAGAATCTGTTTCTTCCTGTGACTCCTGTTTAGAAGGGGTATCCAACAATATTCCTCTCCATCAATAACTATTGGAAACAGCATCAACTATTTGTTTGATCTTTTTCAGGGTATTGGTTTTGGTGGAACACTTTTTTTAGCAAATCATTTTAATTGTCCAACATGTTTAGTATTAGCTCCATGATAACTGTTTTCCTTCATCAATTATTCTTATTAACATTTGGTTTGAAAGTCACATTGTTTTGATGCTGTTGTCTAAGTCTTGTATTATAGCATGACCAACTGAGATGAGCAGTAGTACTAGAAGTAACTTGTGCTCCGTCTGAGGAACTAGTGGATGTTCAGGAAAATGTATCTCTGTTCACCCTCTCAGTGAGGGAGCACTGTCAGGTTGTTATGAAGTAATCTGCTCATAAGGTGAAAATGGGGCAGAAGGAAGTGGAGGCCAGTTGTTGTCTAATGATTCTGATTCTATTACTGTTAATTTTAATAATTCCCTTAAATGATACATACCCAGGAAAGAGGTTTTTCATGTGCACATTTTTTTGCAATTAATTTACTGTTCTATTAGCTGCCTGCAGCTGTGACTTTAATCTAGATGAATTATATTTCACATTTGAGTACAGATTGATTTTCCTTATTTTTAGCTTCTTCTTGCCAGTCATTAAAAGCTGAACAAGAGGCCAGTACTGTGTTACTTTTAGTTTCAACTTATTTTTAAGATTTTCTAAAATGTTCTTATCAAAAGTTTCTTTTTCCAGAAACTTTTAAGCACTATCACTTTTCCTGAGCTCACATCATTTTACTAAATAATTAAAGATGTCTCTCCTATACTTATTAAACATATGCCTGGCTGGAGTCCCATACTCCATTTATTTTAAAATACCCTCACTGGTACCCATTATACAACTACACTCATACCAAAGGGATAGATATGCAACTATCATTTGAAATCCACTCTCATGCTAATAAGGAATTCTCTCTGTTCCTTTTTCTTTCTATTTTGATTAGAACACAGACTCATACATGAGAAGGATTCCCCATACATCTTGCAAGGATACTCTGTCCTTGTTATTTCTTTTTTGATTTAAAATGTTTTATTAATGAATTAAGGATGAATCACAGTAATTCAAAAACATAAACAAGTAAACATTTAAATTATCAAATTTACAATTAACACTCTATTAGCTATTTACAACATATACAAACAATGTCTACCTAAAGATTTTTTCAGACTCTATAATAAAAAAAAAAATCTTCATTTATTCAATAACTGATGCCTCTTAGACCATGGACTGAGGATGATTATCGATGCTGATTTTTTTTTTTTATTTCACATTCTTTGTTGGAAACTTTCTATTGACACAGACAAAAATTCTTTAAATTGTAGAGAGAGTTGTCTGATTTCTATTTTCCAGTAATGGTCTTTCATTCGACAGCTTTCCATTTTTAGTAATGGTCTTTCTTGCAACAGCTAATGTAGTCCATAAAAAGGGGTCTATATTATGAGATCGAAAACCTGTTTCAGCTAATTGGAATTGAGAGACACCTATAGCGAGAACAACGGTAACGGCGAACATCCAAAACCGCAAAACACGAAATGTCGAACTGTCATGGTTGGCCCATCTGCTGTATAGCTCCATAAGGTAAGTGTGCGATAGTTATGGACCTTAGGGGTAGGGTGCAGGTTAATGTAAGTGCATAGGTAGGTAATGTATGTAAGGTTTAGTGTAGGGTTAGAAGTAGGGTTTTGTTAAGTGCATGTGTGTGGATTATTTGTTTTGTTTGGGTATATGTCTGTAGGGTAAGTGTGCAATAGTTACGGACCTTAGGATTAGGGTGCAGGTTAAGGTAAGTGCATAGATAGTAATGTATGTAAGATTTAGTGTAGGGTGAGAAGTAGGGTTTGGTTAGTGTATGCATGTGTTTTATTTATTATGTTTGGGTACATAGTATGTAGCGCGTGGTGGTGTTGGCCGACTATGATGAATTGAAATTTTAAATTTTGCGGTTTAGGGGGTTCGGCGTATTTGCGGTTCAGGCTATGTGTGTCGGTGTTGTGGTATTCGCTGAAACGGGTTTTCGATTTCATACTATAGACCCCATAAAAATAATAACATCTGTTTTTGACCATGTTTGGTACTGGAGAATTGAAGATAATCAAAACTTTTGAAATTGAAAATTTAGCAGTCCATGTTGTCTATAAAAAGTTGTAATTTTTTTGGCACTAGAATGAAATGCAAGAACAATCATATACAGCATGTGCCCACTCTGCTTTGCAGCTTTTTATATCTCCTACAACAAACAAATCATTAGATATACATATTTTTGTTAAAGTGGATGGTGAATAGAAGGACTAATGTACACATCTCCATGTGAAGATTTTCCAAGAATGAGCTACAGATAGTTTACATACTGCTCTTAACATTAATAATCTGTCATCATAAGATAAAATGTCAGATCTATGCTGTAACAGATGTTTCCATAGATTATCATTCAAAATTATTTTTTTCCTGAATCAAACTCTCTTATAAATCAAAAAGAATGGAAGAATATATAGGATAGTATTCATAGTCAGTACTGCAAATGAGTTAGAGAATTCAGGGGCAAGCACAGGCAGGTGCAGCTAAGCAAAGATTCATAAAGGCCAGTTATGTGAATCTGCTGTGACTCCAAATATAGGTATGCAAATGAGCAGATAATGAGATGGTAAAGAGAAGTGACGTCAAATTTTTTATTCTTATTAAGGCTATTTTATACCAATAGCAATTGATAGTCAGTATTTCCCACTTTCCTGCTCTTGTTGTAGATGATATATAAAAAGGAAATACTTGACAAATGTATCAGAGTTGCAGCTCATGAAAATGTTATCTCTTGCAGTGAGCTTTGCTATTACTTGGTCAGAGTTGCATGCCTCGGCCAGGCCAAAACCACTTGTGCCCAGCTGCACTTGCCCATAAAGAAGGTGGAAGTACAGACATGGGATTACTCATTATAACTTTGATAATCAGGAAATCCTTGCTAAGTTTAGAGTGAACAGTAACATTACAAGAGTCTTAGTGGGCATGATTGACACCTATAGGATCAGTGGAAGAGTGTGTGGAATTCCTATCTCTATGGACACCAAAGTATGTGTATTCCATGAGGACCTTCCAGAGACAGACTCTGGACACTTTGGGGATCCACAGACATTTGCTTTAATGATATTGAAGGAGTTCCTGTATGTACTTTTGGAACAAGCGGACCAATGCATCCATTTCCCAGTGTTACCTCAGGAACACGATCAGAATATGTGTGCCTTTTATGGGATGGCAGATTCTCTGAAGTAATCGGTGTGATAGATTGCACCCATGTTACAATTAGGGACCTTGCTGGTCCACTAGGTGAGCGGTATCACAATAGGAAGTTCTTCCATTCCAACAATTGCCAGGTAGTGTGTGATGCATGGGGTGCATCACCAATGTCTCCGCCCAGCATGCTGGCATTTCCCATGATTCCCATATATGGGACACTAGCTCACTTAACCACTTCTTCCTGTATGGTAGTTTGTTCAGTGGCCAACTTGTTGGTAACTGGAAACATTTTTTTAAGTATGTAGTTATTAATGTTAATGGTAGCTGCTGTATATTAATCATGTATTTCCTTATTTTGTTTTCTCTTCCCTTTCTCTCATTTTTTTTTCTTTTGTAAGTGGATTCCATATATTCACTAAAGCCATAGCTCATGACTCCAGGGAGAAATCCATCTGGATCTGTGGAGGAGAAATATAACACATCCCTTTCTGTCTCTGCAGCAAGTTCTTTTGATATCATATACCAGGTTAAAGTCCTTTGAGTGAGTGATTCATGTGTCATTTGACGTATGAATGTGCAGCATTTCCATTAAAGCTGGGTCAGAGATTGCTGTATATGCAAGACACAGGTCACCTCTGAGTAATCTGTACAACAAAAAGTAATTTGATAATGATTTCAGTCTGTCTGCATAAGACAGATCTTGAAGACTCTGAATTTTCTTTGTAAGGAATATTTGTAGTCTCTCCAATTGTTGGAGGTGTTTGGAAAGGAACATAGCAAAGGGAGTGTTGTACTCTATTATTGGCCTGATGTGGGAAGACCACAGGGGGGGATATAACCTCTTTTTTTCCTGGAGGCAATGCCCTTACTTATTAAATGAGCAATATAAAATAACCTTCTTACCATTGTGGAGACATGGTGATTGAATTTAAGGTTGCTGTCAACCGGTGTGCCCAGATCTCTCACTACTGACTATAGGCTTAGGGTATTGCTATTGATATGGTAGTTTTCAGGAACATCACGCTTGCTGAAGGGGATGATAATGCATGTTTTGCATTATGTTTAAGACCATGAATTTGGCACCTGTCATTAGTGTCCGTATGACCTTCTTGCAGGATGTTTACATTGCTAGGGGTTTCACTGATCCCTCCTGGTTTGCAGTCATTAGCAAACTTTGTCAGCCACAGTCCTTAATTTTAGCCTGTACTTTGGAGAAGTAGATTTTGAACAGTCAGGATCCCAGAACCGATCCCTGTGGAAAACCACTGGTTATGGTTCTGCTGGAGGAGGTGGAGTCCCCTATTTTGACTGTATGAGTTCTATCAGTGAGCCAGTTTGCAACCCACCTGACAATATATGGATTGCTACCCAGCTGGGTGAGTTTATCAATGATGCCTGAGTGGGGGATTGTGTCAAAGACCTTGGCTATGTCTAGGTAGGACTCATCTAGGGCTTTGGTGACTGTTTTGAAGAAGTCCTCCAAGTTTAACAGGCATGATCTCCCCTTGACAAAGCCAAACTGGTTGAGGTCAAACATTTGGAGATTTCCTACATCTTTGTTAATAAGGTCTATCCCTTTTTAATTTCTCCAAATCTTTTGGGTTTCTAATACCATGATGGGAATGGACCCCATTCCTAAGTCAAAGTACAATTAAAGTTCATGAAATTAGTATTGTTTCACTCTTTGATGTCAGCCCAAAAGTGCTCTTCTCAGCACCCACAATGTGTGTAGTAATGACTCCTTCTGTAGTTTGTATGGAGTTACGTGCATTGGTAGCATATCTAAATATGATGGTAGACTCTTTTTATAAGACCTGTTGCTCCTACTACAATTGGAACTATCTGGGTATCCTTCTTCCACATTGCTCTCCTTTCTGCTTGCAGATCCTGATATTTTATAACCTTGTGTCTCTCTGTATGCAGGACACTGTAGTAACTGGGTGTAGTGATTTCAATGTTCAATGCTGCTCTTGTCTTTTTTCTTGGACTACTATATCTGGTTTTATAGCATCTATCTTTTGAATTGCTGGTAATGGATGATCCCATGTGATGTAGACTTCATCATTTTCTATGATGCTTGGTGGTTCATGTTTCCAAAGCTTCTCAGCCACTTCAAAACCATAATGTTTGCACAATCCCCAGTGCAACAGTCTTGCCACATTATTGTGCCTTTCAGTGTACAGGCACTCAGCCATTAGTATGTCATAACCAGCAACAAGGTGTGCGACTGTTTCCAGTTTAGTTTTACAAAATCTACATTTGTCTGTTTGTCCCACATATTCAATGGACATTGTAAACCAGCATGCATGTAGACCACTGTCTTGGGTTGCCAATATTAACCTTTCATCACTTGGTTTGAATTCACCTGTCCTAACCCATTCATGCATCCATTCCTGATCAACATGAGGTTCTTCCAGACATTTTCTATACTTGCCACTATATTTATGATTTCTCCACATTTGTTGCCTTTTCATCTGGTCCTTCACCTTATATTCTTACTTTTGTTTTTTGGCACATTCAGTTGCTGTCTGATTTTTATCTACTTCTGACTTAATTTCCATTCCTGCTTGATGGTGATATGCTTCTACTAGGTTAAGCATAGACCTTATCTTAGATTTATTCTCCTCATGTTTCAAAACTTTCACTACATTTGGGTCTTGTGAGGTCAGCAAATATGTGTGAAGTCCCATGATTGCAGATCTGTACATGTAATCAATTTCAAGGAGGCCCATCCATCCTTCAAAATGAGGAATATATAATCTTGGTATGCACTGATCTTTACACATCATCTGGTGAGCATGAAGCATCCTTCATTTTAATATCTAATCTATCCATGTTTTGGGGCCAATCAATCACTTCAAAACTGTAAATTAGGACAGGCAGAGCAAATTGGTTTCTGGCTTGGATTTTGTTCCTGGACATCAACGCTGTTGTCAGGATTAATTTAAGTCTTCTAAAGTGCTCCTTACTAAGTTTTATATGCATTTGTTCATGTTTTATTGCCAATCCATCATCAATTCCCAAGTATTTATACACACCCTCTTGTTCAAGTTCTTTTATATCACATTCTTGTCACAAGCTGACGTTTTTCTGGTGCTGCAGTTTTCCTGCTTTAAAGGTTGCTTTTGCACATTTATCAAAACCAAATGACATTCTAATATCATTTGAAAAAGTTTTAACACCCTGCAGTTCTGCTTTCAGTTCCTCATCTGAGGAGCTGTATAGTTTTAAATCATCAACAAAGAGAAGGTGAGAAGTCTTTAGACTTTGTTTTCTAGGAGCCACATCATAGCCATGGCCTAAGCTGTTAAGTAGCTTAATGGGTTAAGAGCAAAGCAGAATAGTAGGGTCTATATTATATCATCGAACGCTTAAAAAAGTGAACGCTGATTGATCGATCTAATTTAAGCTAAAGCTTACAATCTCGAACTGTCAGATCAGTGATTTTTTTCCCAGGGGAAAAAATCACTGATCCAAAACACATACACACAACACAAGCACACCAAACAAACAGAAATCCACACACATACACCTAAAATCTGATACCTAACCCTACACTAAACTATGCACACACCACTAACTACCCACTTACCTTAACCCAAACCCTAACCCTAAGGTCCGTCACTATCGCACACTCACCTCACCCGCTCCCTAACCCTAACTCACTTAAATCTGCCCTAACCCTCATGTCCACTCAATTGCACACACACCTAACCCGAGCCCTAACCCTAACTCATCTAAATCACCCTAACACTCACATCCACACAATTGCACACTTACCTGAATCCGACCGGTAACTTTCCACCATAACACTGAAAATACCGAAGCAACAGAAACGGACAACCGAATTCTTTCCCTAGGAAAAAAATCGAGTTTCTGCTGCTTCGATATTTTGCAGTTTCGCAAAAATAAGTTCGATCAATCAGCGTTTGCTTTTTTAAGCATTCGAGGATATACTATAGACCCGAATAGTAATGGTGACAGAGAGTCACCCTGGAAAATCCTCCTTTGAATTGTTATCCCTGGGATAGTAATTTGTCTTTTATCATGACTTTTACAAAATAGTCTGCCATTGTTTCATGGTCACTGTAACGTAGTCGATCAGTGTAGATGTATCTTATACATTTTTAAGCAATCTTTTATCCAAGCATATTGGATACTACCAAATGTTTTTTTTTTGCAGTCAATCCATGCCATACTTAGATTCTTCCCCTTTTTGCAGTTCTCCACTATGACTTTATTTATCATCAGATGATCCTTTGTTCCATATGACTTTCTTTTATTGCCCTTTTGTTCTACTGCCATAATTGAATTTTCTTCTAAATGACTATAAACTCTGTCTGCATCATTTTCCATGTATAGTTTATATGTTGTCTGTAGGCAAGTATTGGTCTATAATTTTTGGGGAAGCTTGCAGGTTCATTCTTAAGTAGGAGCATTGTTTTACCTGTTGTTAGCCAGGTTGGTGTCTGTTCGGAATGCTCATACAAATAGTTCTTACTCATGCCTAAGTCTTCGTGAAAAGCTTTTAACTAAAAGTAAGGTACTGCATCTGGTCCTGGTGTTTTCCATTTAGAGGCTTTTCTTAACTTTGTTGCAATCTCTCTGGCTGTTATTTCATCCCATTTCTTCTCTTGTAACCTTTAAACTTCGTATTCTTTCTTTTAATTCTTTTATCCATTTAGCATCTTTGTTGTGTTCCACAGGATCTTCATAGATACTTCGCAAAAATGTATCTATTTCTTCTTTTTTTGGTAGTCTTTCAATTCCTTTTACCTTGTTTCTCAATTCTCTATAAAACTTTTTTGGGTCATCACTAAATTGCTTATTTTGTACTTTTGCTTTATATTTATCTGTATATCTTCTAGGTTTTTCTACCTGTGCTGAAATGTTTAGTTTGTTATTACAATAATGCAAGATAGATCCTGGTCTGTTCTAATACTGGGCACTGCTTTTATCACATCTATCTTTCTTAGTATTTTTGTTGATCTATTTCCTCTTCTATAGTTTTCTAACAGTGACACTTCTTGTCTTAATTGCTTTATAGTTTTCTCTATTCAATACTTCCATGATGGTGTTCAATTTCTCCTTTTCCTTTGCCTCACTACCCTGTGCTCTTGTGGAATAAATTTACCTGTTATTAATTTAGCTGCACAGTAACATATCCTGTTTACGTCTGTTATATTGGATGGATCTCTATGGACAGTCCTAATTACTGTGTTCATTTGTTTTATCAGACGTTGGACTTTTGGGTTTTTTTTGACATTCTGCAGTCTATTTCTTTCATTGATTTTAATGTATCTATCTTTGTCCATTAAATCAAGCAAGTCTTCCCTTAGTTCATTTTCTTCCAAACTAAGGGCACATCCTTTGTTTTCCACTTCTTGCTAACATTCTAAAGAAAGTTCTATAGCATCTTCCGGTGGCACCTTATCTTCAGTTTCATCCTCTGCCATCTGTTGTTTTGTCATATGGGAACTCACTGGCCTATCACTCCTCAACATTGACTGCATCAGAGTTTCCATATTGTCCTGCCCCTTCCCTTGCTGTCTAGCTTTAATTAAATGTTTATACTGGTTTGGAAGGCTACAAAATATATTGATATGGCACCTGACCAATTGCTTCCTTTTCCACTGGTTTCCCATTAATTTGGATATCCATTACTCTATCCTGTTGTGGTGCTTTCTGCATTAGATTTTCTACACTGAATCCTTCACTTTGCAGGTGCTCCATAACCTCAGTTTATATTTCTTTAGCTTCTCCATTACTGGTCTCCTTTTCTACTTTTCCTCTTTGTCGTCTTATTTTTTGTATTGTAAGTTTTCCATATCCAGATTCCTTTGCCTGTATTTATCTTCAAATATCTTTGGTGCTGCTCTTTTTGTATTGGTTAGTTTTGCTTTCTCATTTGAATAAATATTACACCATATTAAATCTCTTTTTCTTTCCCATGCTCACATTCCTTCTTCAGATGTCTCCTGATCTTCCTGCTTCTCCTTACTTTGTGGACTCACTCCATCATGCTGTGATACAGTCTGTGTTAGACTTTCTACATTAAATCCTTCGCTTTGCAGACACTCCATAACTTCAACTTCTATTTCCTTAACTTCTGCTTTACTAATATTCTTTTCCACATTCCATCTTTGTTATATTAATTTTCTTATTGTGAAATTTTCGATATCTGGATACCTTTGCCTATATTTCTCTTTGAATAACTTTGTAACTGCTTTCTCTATATTAGTTAACTTGGCTTTCTCCTTTGCATAAATATTGCACCATATCAAATATTTCTTTCCCGTGTCCATATTTCTTTTTTATACTTTTCAAAAAATATCTAGGTTTTGTTGTTTACATTTTTGTACTTCCTCAGATGCTTATTTTTCCAAACAGCTCAAAGTTCCTTGATCTATATACTGTTTTTCAAAAATTTGTTGTATTAATGAACACAGATTTTTATTTGAAGCTTCTGACAGTTTTTCCTGTGAAAGTATTTTTCTTTCTTTTAATTTATCTCTTAATCTCTTTGTCTATCCTCTGTCTGGCAATTCTGGGCATTTTGCATAACAGTAACACTACATAATTTCTTTCTTATCCTCAACAGTCCACTCTATTGTCTTTATGGCTCTTCTTTGGCCTATCAGTTTTTGTGATTTTTGTAGACTACTACTTTTTTCTTCAACAGGGGTGCCATCCTCCCCTTGGGCCTGGCCTAGTTCCATTGTAGGAGTGTTTCCGGATTTTGAGGATTCTACACTGTCATTTTTTCCTGTTCTAGCATCAGTGTGCCTACCAGGATTGGGCACTTTTTTATCCTGGGACTTGTGCATCCAGCTATCTTTTTTTGTTTTTTACTTACTTCTGTCCATGATATATGCTATATATGTATGGTCTATATATCAGTGTTGCCTTGGTGAGATTTTGTGAAAAACAGGGTCCACCTCATGAAGGTATTCACCAAGACTTGGGGATGAATTCAGTTTCAGCACTACTACTCTCCTTTTCCTGCTGACTCTACATCTCTCCATTCGGACCCCTCTCCATTAGGACCATGATGATTCATTCCATGGCCATGCAGATAAGGATGGTCAAACTAATGGTTCTATAGTTCCCAGGGTCCATGGATGCACCCACATTTGTGCAAAGGGATGATGGTAGCTGTTTTCCATTCCACTGGGATGAAGCCAGTGCTTAGGTTATGATTGAAAGATGTGCTCAATGGTGATGTTAATTTTTGTTTTAACACATATAGAATATAGCCTGGAATGTTATCTGGTCCCATAGAGGCTGTGTTTTTGGCCTTGGAGAGGGCATTTAAGACTTGCTTCTCAGAGATACTAGGTGGGGGACAGGTGTTAGTGATGCTTTGGGGTATATGTGGTGGGCCACCAAATAAGAGACCAAGTCACTGGAAGAAATTTATTCAGTCTATATTGCAAGAATAAATTTCTTCCAATGACTTGGTCTCTTATTTGGTGGCTCTGAGTGAATTGCGGTTTGGTTCATAGTCCTAATTCCACTGCCATCCTTTTTTTGTGTATATGTGGTGGGGACAGGGGAGTGAAGTTTTCACTGAAACTGTCAGCCAGCAGGTTGCTATATCCACAGATTCTATATATGTAGTACCATTAACTACAAGTTCAGAGCAAATCTGGGGTTACCTTTGAGGTTACAGATGTAACTAAAGAATGCCTTGTAGTTATCCTATGTTAGGAAAGCTAATTTGGATTCATAGTTAGCTTTGAAGGACTTCACTAGGAGTCCTATTTGCTTGTTTAAGTTGAGGAGGGAGTGTTTCCAGTTTTGAGACCATTCCTTCCTACTCTTAGACAGCAATTTCTTTCTCCTATTGTATAGCTTATTAATGGCAGTTGTCTGCCAGGCAAGTTTGTTTTACCTTTAAGATTTTGCTTTGGTTGTATCACGTATGGCAGAGCCAATACAATTGTACAGGTGCTTGTAAAAGCATTGATGTATAACTCAGCATAAGTGTCTGTTCCATCATTGGAGGGGTGGCTATGAATCTATTTATGGAGTCATGTAAAAAGTTGTAATTAGCCTTGGAGAAGTTTTTAGTTTAGATGTTGCTAAGGGAGGCTGTTGAGTTATAGTTACTTCTAGCGATACTGATTTGTGGCATATCTCACCAGGAATGGCCACACACTGGAGGTGGTGCAGTGGTCCCCCATGTTGGTGAGCACCAGGTCCAGGATGTTTGAGTCACTTGTGGGTGTGTCAACCAGTTGGTCCAGGGCACTGAAGTTAAAGAAGTCCAGGATCCTTTGGGCAAGTGAGTTAAAACATGTATAATTTACCCAGTCTATGGACGGGTAATTAAAGTCCCCCAAATCCAGGATGTTTGGTTGTATCTTGACTGACTCAAGTAGATCCAAGTAGGCTGAGTGAATGTCCTGATGCATGGAGGGAGTTTTATAGCTGGCACTGACCTGAAGAGGGGTCTTACCTACTGTTATTTGGACCTGAAGTAATTCAAGGGAATCATGCTGTTGAACTAATCTAGAAGTGTATTTATCATTAATGAATATTGATACACCACCTCATTTAGTTCTCACACCTTCAGTTTGTGCTCTGAATGTGTGGAAGGAAATGTAAAGTGGTATAGCTGGGGTACTCTCCGCAGCTTTAAACCAGGTCTCAGTGACGGTACAAATGTCAGCATCTTCCAGAGTGAGGACTGCTTAGACTCCTAGCATTTAGCAGCATAATCTTGAGATTGTTTTTAGTGGGCAGTTTTACGTTTGGAATTGTGTTCTAGTGACATTGTCTAAAAAGGCACTATGGGGATAACAATAGCTTTAGCCAATAACTGAAATCCCAGGGGTGACAGATGAAAACCATCTCTGGCAAAGCATCAATGTCTGCTGACTGTTTCAACCCAGGCTGACAGATAATGGATCCCCTTTGAATGATACCAGAATCTAAGCCAATTGTTGAAGTCAATCATTTTTTGTTTGTATTGAGGTATTATCCTAGGCGAAGGTAAAATGCTGCTTAAGGCTAGGGACATACCTGCCTGAGACACATAATCAGAGAGCTCAGTCATGTCTCTCTTCATGTAGTCCAGTGAGGTACATCTCAAGTCGTTCACACCACTATGGACTATGATGGAGCCATAACAATGTCTAATGTTGAGATACTTGACTGTGTGTATGATGTGGCAGATCCTGGCACTTGGTAGACAGCTGACTGTGACCTTTTTCTTATCCAACCTGGTGAGAGGGGCATCTGTGTGTTTCACAACTGAGTCTCCTGTGACTATTTTCAGTGCAGGCCCGGGAAGAAAAGCTCCGCATTATAAGAAATTAACAATTTGAGTTACAAAACTGAATATGAAACAAGAAATTAACAGTTTGAAATACACAACTGAATGCAAGTAATAAGTATAGGTTCATAGGTTGGTTCTAGGCTATCAGCCCTAGGGCCTATACAAGCCTAGCCATAACAATTCCCTGGCTATTTCTTCCCACACTATTTACTTCCCTGGACCCCTGTCTAGCAGGGCGACTGACGTGATCCCCGGGGTTAATTTCCTTTCTTCCATCCAATCGTCAAGGTTTCTTTTGAAGAGAGCCAAAGAGGCACTCTGCTTGACATGTATGGGCAATCTATTCCAGAGTCTGGGGAGTCTCTGGGTCAGGAACCTATCCCTCCAGCATGTTTTGTCTATTGTGATGACAAGGTGTAGATCCTTGGAGCATGTGGCTCTGAGGGATTGGGATTTCATTAAGTGTAGCATGTCCAACAGCTCTGGGTTTGACATGGCCTTGTATGTTAAGCAGAGATTGCCTCTGAGAAGACAATATGCAACAGAGTAAAGCTGGAGTTTTTTAAGGCGGTCAGCGTAGGACATCTGCTTTAGGCCTGTGATTCTTTTAGTGAGGTATTTCTGCGGCCTTTCCAGTTGTTGCAGATGTCTTGAGAGGTACATACCAAACGGAGTGTTGTATTCTATAATGGGTCTAATGAGGGATGAGTACAGTGGGACAATGACCTCCTTTTTTCTGGATGAAAAGCCCTTAGTGATGAGGTGTGCCACATAGAAGGTTTCCTGACTGTTGCGGCGATGTGGTTATCGAAGGTGAGACCACTGTCCACCTGTGTCCCTAAGTCTCTTATCACACTTTCGGTGTTTAGTGTACTGCCAATGGCTCCCAGTTTGCAGTCATCTGCGAACTTTGTTATCCAGAGTCCCTTAGTGTTGGCCTGTACTTTCGAGAAGTAGATGCCAAACAAGAGTGGTCCCAGGACTGAACCCTGAGGTACTCCACTTGTTACTTGTCTGGAGCTGGATTTGGAGTCAGCTACTTTTACAGTGTGGGTTCTATCAGTAAGCCAGTTAGCAACCCATTGGGTGATGTAGGGATTAATGCCCAGCTTAGTAAGTTTATCTATGATTCCAGAGTGGGGGGTGGTGTCAAAGGCCTTGGCAAGGTCTAGATAGGCTGTGTGCACCACCTTACCCTTGTCCATGGCTCTGGAGACTGATTCAAAGAAGTCAATAAGGTTCAGGAGACAAGATCGGCCCTTAATGAACCAAAACTTGGTGGGGTCCAGTGTTTGAAGTTTGCCAATGTCTTTGTTTATAAGTTCCATGGTAATACGCTCCATGGCCTTGCAGATAAGGCTCGTCAGACTGATGGGGTGGTAGTTTCCAGGATCCAAGGAGGATTTCCCGTTGTGGAGTGGGATAACTGTAGCTCTGCGCCACTCAGTAGGCATGAAACCTGAGGTGTGGCTATGATTAAACATGACCCTTAGGTGAAGTGCCAGTTCATATTGTAGTTCATGTAGTAGACAGCCCGGGATGTCATCTGGTCCCATGGATGCTGTATTCGTAGCTTTGGAGAGTTAATTTTTTTTACCTGTGTGGCTGTTATTACCGGAATTTGGCAATCTTCCAGTATTGAGATGGGCCATTTAGGGGGTGAGAGGGGGGTGAAGTTGGCACTGAATCAATCTACCAGGATATTGGAAATATCCTTGGGATCATTATATTTAATGCCATTCTGTTGTAGCTCAGAGCAGATCTGAGCATTGACATTTAGATTCTTGACATAGTTATAGAATGCCTTGTGGTTGTCTTTGGAAATCTTTGGCAATTTTATTTTCGTAACTAATTTTGGAGGATTTTATGAGGGATCTCAGCTTCTTACTGAGGCAGGTAAGGGAGTTTTTTGCATCCTGGGATTTTCCTCTTTTCTGCAACTGTTTCTTCCTTTTGTTGTAAAGTTTGTTTATGGCAGGGGACCACCAGATTGGCTTCCTTTTTTTGGATGAGATCATCTTGGTTCTATTTGGGATGGCACGATTCATGCATGAGTGGATGTGCTCGTACAGTGCCTTATTGTAGGATTCAGCAGTTGAACTTTCAGTTCCCATCTGCATGGGTGTCATGACGTTTGTCACTTCTGACTTGAGTAGCATGAAGTTGGCTTTGGAGAAGTTTTTTATGGAGGTTTCCTTACTGAGGGTGGGGGTGGGATGTGGATGTTAAGGGTGATTAGCTTATGGTCAGACCTTACTAACGAGGGGGTGACCATGGGTGTGGAGCATCGATTTCCCATGTTGGTAATGACCAGGTCTAGGATATTGGAGCCCCCGGTGGGACTATGGATTAGTTTATCCAGGGTGTTGGGATTTATGAATTCCAAGAACTGTTGGACAAAGGTGTTGGTACACGAGTAGTTTTCCCAGTTAATGGCAGGGTAGTTAAAATCACCCAGTATTAGGGTGTTTGGTTCTATCTTAATATTTTCCAGTATGTTTAGAAAGGTGTAGTGAAAATCTTGGGGCATGGTGGGGGATCTGTAGCAAGCTACAATATGGATTGCAGTCTTACCTAGTGTTAGTTGCACCTGGAGAATTTCAGATGCACTGTGTTGGGCAACTAGCCTGGTGGTGTGAATATCTTTGGTGAATATTGACACTCCTCCACCTTTAGTGTTTCGGTTTTGGTTTGGTGGCCGAAAAGTGTGGTAAGAGTTGTAGCCTGGTATTGCAGGGGTGCTCTCTGGAGCCTTAAACCAGGTCTCAGTTACTGCACAGATATCGATGTTCTCCATTTTTAGGAGTGCCTTGAGAGAGTGCATTTTGAGGTTTATACTTCTAGCATTGAGTAGCATTACCTTCAGATTTTGCATGCTTGTACCTGTTATGGTGGTGGTTTTGTCCTTTGAACTTTGCCTAAAAATGGCACTATAGCGGTGGCAAGAGCCTTAGCCAGTAACCTGAATCCCAGGGGCGAGAGGTGCAGACCTTCACTGGCAAAGCATCATGGTCTGTTGATCATGTCATCCCAAGCAGACAGATACTGGATCCCCTTTGAATGACACCAGAAGATTAGCCAATTGTTGAAGTCAATCATTTTGTCCTTATATTGTGGTATCATTCTGGGCGAAGGCAGGATGCTACTCAGGGCTAGGGTCATACCTGCTTGGGCCACATGATCCGAGAGCTCTTCCATGTCTCTTTTCATGTAGTCCAAGGAGGTACATCTCAAGTCATTCACTCCAACATGGACAATGACAGAGTCATATTTGTACTTGTTGTGGAGTGACTTGAGTGCATGAGTTATGTGGCAGATCCTGGCACCCAACAGGCAGCTCACTGTAATTTTCTTCTTGTTCTGCCTGGTGAGTGGGACATCAGTGTGCCTGACTATAGAGTCACCTATGACTAAAGTGTTGGGTACATTGTCTTGCCTTAGGGGCTGTTGTTGGGTGGCACACTGATGTTGTGAGCTATGTGACACTTTGGCTGTGATTGGTGTTTGTTTGCGTTTCAGCTTCGGAGGTCCTTGTTGCTTGGGCAGGTTACAGTTAAGGGCCTATGCACAAAATATGGAGGAAATACAATGGAGAAATGTATAGTTATATAATCTGAAACAATCTGTGTAGAGTAAAGATCTCCATCATGTACTATCTCTATAAACTATATCTACAGAATTATCTCACAGAAAATAAATGAAAATAAGATTAGCAAGATATAGTGCGGCATATGCTTTCGGGGGGGGGGGTAAGGTACACTTCCAGCTATCGGATAGGTGATCATGAAGGGAAGTCTTGAAAGAGGTAGGATGTTGAATTGTTCTAATGGATAGAGGCAAAGCATTTCAATTCTTGGCTGCTGAGAATGAGTATAGAAGCTGGCCGGGTGGGAGGTTGGGTTTGTGAACCTGCAAAAGCTTCTGATTCTCTGATCTAAGGGCCTGTTTGGGTGGTAGTAGCTGAGTGTAGAGCTCAGGGCAGGACAGTCTAGGGGTTTAAAGAGTATTTTGTGAGCAGTGGATAATTGCAAGTAGGAGAGATAGCTTGGTAGTTATAGCCATTTCAGAGACTTAAGAACAGTGCAGTGATGAGTGGAGTATTTACAATTGATTGCAAATTTGGTGATTGTATTGTACCATGCCTCAAGTTTGGATTTAGCAGAGATTTGAATATTGTTAAGTAGAAGGGCACTGTAGATGAGACAGGGAAATAGAAACGTGGTGGATAGGGTTATTTTTGTGGCTGGAATTAGGAAGTGATTATGTCTATAGAGAATTCCAAGTTTAAGATGTGTATTGTGAATGTTGTGTTGTATATGTAACTTGAATTTTATGTGTTTGTCGGTAATGACTCCAAGGAGCTTTGTGTGGTTGATGGCTTTGATTATAGACTTACTATGACAATAGATGGTGAACTCAGTTTTATTTAATGTGGTTGTTTTCTTAGGGGTGAAGAGTAAGATTTTGGGTTTATTTGGGTTCCCGGCTAGGTGGTGATTGTGCATCCAGGATTCAGTGGAGGAGAAGGCTTTTTGAGTAAGTTGAAGTAGATCAAGGATGGAGGTCTAAGGTAATATATGGAGGACTAAGATCTTTGCTTTTGTGTTATGCTTTAGGGGCTTGACTGATGAGACACTAGTGTGTGATATATTATGTACTATGCACTGCAGAGGATTTATTACGTGAGGTGCGCTTGTGTTTGTGTTTTGGAGTTCTCTGGTGTTTAGGTAAGCTTCTTGTAAGGACATCTGCATATGTAGGATTATGTGTTGTTGGTTTGGTAGTTGCAGGATGTGAGGTATGCATGCTGACATCCTGCTTAATATTAGATGAACTGACTGTTGAGTGAGAGAACCTGGATTCTAGGTTCTTGATATAGCTGCATCTCTCACATAATGAATTTGTGCGGACTAGAAAAAGTGGGCTGTCAGTGTACATGAGGCAATCACTACATTGCCTCAGGATGCCCATGTTGACCAGACAGGCTGAAGAAACTGTGGGGAATTGTCTGTACATAATGCTAGCTAAGTTGATCTTGTCAGAAAACAGGGAGAGGACAGGAAGGACCAGGTTAAGTAGAGGACAGGAGACGTGGACAAAAATATGAATGGCTCGTGGGTTAGTTTCTGTGTTGGTACCTCAGGAGCTTTGCTGAGTGCATCACCTGTTAGTGAGGGACAATCATGAGAACTTACTGACAGAGCACCAGCAGAGTATGAAGGGAAAACTTGTAGGTAAATGTGTTTGCATCTACAACCACCAACTGTGCCCACTGCTCTGTGGTAGTGAGCAATGCGCAAACATGGTGCTATATAGCAAATGAGCACCAACCAATCTAAAGAAATTAACCAATAAATAAGCTCAAAATTGAGCCCTGTTCCAGCAACCTTCAATCAGATGAGTTCTAACTGCACATTCGTGCAACTAGGGTCCAGGGGAACCCTCTCCAACAAAAGATGGCCTGGTTTAGTGCTCATGCTAAACAAACATAATTATATTCAGCATGTCTCAATCTAGTCTATGCTACAGCAAATAAAGTGCAACAATTTCAGAAAAAAATAGTTCAAAGAAGCAGTGATATGGTAAAAAATGCAGTTCAAAAGTGCAATATATAGTGACAAATTCTATGTTAATTTTTGAAGAGTAACAGATGGCTTGGATTTGTTTATGCAGCAAATGAGAGCAAACTAATTTAAACAAATTAAACAATAAAAAAGCTCAAAACTGAGCCCTGTTATAGCAACCTTCAATCAGATGAGTTCTAATTGCATACTACTGCCACTAGTGTGCAGGGCAACCCTCTCCAACAAAGATGGTGTGGTTTACTGGTCAAGATATACAAACAGTTAGATTCAGGAGTTTTGAATCTAGTCTATGCTACAGCAAAGTGCACTGATTTAAAAAAAACAGTTAAATAAGTAGGCACAATAAGCCTTTAACCCGCAATACCCAGCTGAGAAGGGCAGAAGCTGCCCCTCTCCTCCCACAAGAGTGTAGATCACAAACCTCCTTAATGTAAAATAACTGGCCTGAAGCCCAAGTGCTTAAACCAGAACTAAGACACTTTTAAAATAACAGACACACTAAGCCTTCTACAAGCAATTCCCAACTTATAAGGATGTAAGCTACCTCTTCTGCCACAAGAGTATGGACCACAAACCTTCTTAATGCAAAATAACTGGCCTGAAGCCCAAGTGCTTAAACCAAAACCAAGTGTCTTAGAAAACAGTTACTATTTAATCAGGCCACTATCAAGCAGTAATAAATGCAGCAGAATAAATGCAATTAAACACTTTTAAGAACAGGCAGCAAAAGGGAAATAAAGTAATAAAGTAGTAAGAAACACAAATACAGTAAAATCAACTGAATAAAGTGCAATTGTTTTTAGCTTAAGTGGGAAGGGAGGAAACAGAAGATAATTCCAGGTTGAGAAACTAAGGGGGGAGCTTCCTAAATGATCTCTCTGTACTCAGTAGAATGAGCTGATGAGATGGGACTGGGAGGACTGTCAAAAATCAGATTTATAGTAGGGGCAGGCAACTCAAAAGTCACCATGTTTAAGAATACAACAACAATTGGGGGGGGGGGACTACAAAATAAAATGCAACCAGAAATCAGCAATGTTCAGGCAGAGTACAGTGAGCAGGCCAAATGAACACTTCATCTAAACAGAAATATTTCTAACTAAAAGAAATGCTGTTTCTCAGCTCCTCCCATTAATTAACTGATGTTGTTCACTGTTTGTAAAGGAATCCTTTGCTAACTTTTCTAACTGACCCTAGCCAAGACATCTTAAAACTTCAACTGAACAGAAAACGTAAAACAAAACAAATGTAAAAGAAGAATAAGATACAGAATAGAAGTTATGAACCTTTAAATGAAAAGCTTCAATTCAAAATAAAATGCAGACAGAGATCAGCAATATTCAGGCAGAGCACAGCAAGCTGGCCAAGCTACAACTAACGACAAACAGCTGGCAGCTGTAGATGGAAGCCTTAATTTGGTTTGAAGGTGTCATATTTTGTTGCTGTTGTCTAACGCTTGACTCACTGAGATGAGCAGGAGTAGTAGAAATAACTTGCTCTATGTCTGAGGAGGTATTAGATGTTCTGCAAAATGTACCTCTGCCCGCCTTCTCAAAGAGCGGGCCCTGTTAGCTTCTTAGGAAGCAGATTGATAATAAGGTGGAGATGGGGCAGAAGGAAGTAGAGGCCAATTCCTGTCTTGAGTATTCTGATTGTCTTACTGATGATTTTTCTAATTCCCTTAAAGGGTACTTACTTCAGGAATGAGTTTTTCATGCACACATTTTTGCAATGAATGTATTGTTGCATTAGCTACCTGCAGCTGTGACGTTAAACTAACCAAATTAGATTTTGCATTCCTGGATACAGATATTTTGTCATTATTTTTAGCTTCTTCTTCTTCTTGCCAGTCAATAAAAGCTGAACAACAAAAGGCTGGCACAATGCTACATTTTTGCTTCAACCGATATGTAAAATTATCTAAAATTTTATTATCAAAAGTTTCTTTTTCCAGAAATTGTAAAATACTATTGTTTTTGATGAGCTCAGACCATATTACCAAATAATTAAATATGTCTCTACCATACTAACTAAACATATGTCTGACTAGAGTCCCATACTCCAGTTCTTTTAAAATACCCTCATCGGTGCTCATTATAAACCTACACTCATACCAAAGTGGTAGATATGCAACTATAATTTGAAATCCAGTCTCATCGTAATAGGGAATCCTCTCTGTTCCTTTTTCTTTACATGTTAATTAGAACACAGTCATACATGAGAAGAATACACTATCCTTCATACAAGGATACTCTGTCCTTGTTATTTCTTTTTTTATTTATTTTTTTATTAATAAATTAATGATTAATAGTAATTCAAAAACATAAACATGAGTAAACATTTAAATTATCAAATCTACATTTACAAAGAATACATACCAAAATATAATTATAAATTATTTCAGATGTTATAATAAAACATATTCATTTATTCAATAATTGATGGTTTTTAGACCATAGATTAGGATAATTATTGATGTTGATGTTAGTTTTTTGATTTCATATTCTTTGTTGGAAACTTCTTTTACTATGGATAAAAATTCATCAAATTATGGAGAGATGTCTGATTTCCATTTTCTTCTAATAGTCTTTCTTGCATGAGGTAATTTAGTCTATAAAAAGTAGTAGTAGTCTTTTTTGACAATGTTTGGTATTGGAGAATTGAAGATAATCAAATCTGTTGAGACTGAATACTTATCAGTCCATGTTGCCTGTAAAGCCTGTTAATTTTTTTGCCACTAGAACAAAATACAAGAATAATCATATACAATATGTGCCCACTCTGCTTTGCAGTTTTTTTACATCTCCAACAACATAAATAAATCATTATATTTACACATTTTTATTAAAATATGTGACGAATAGAAGGATCTATGTAAAGATCTCCATGTGAAGATTTTCAGAGAATGAACTACAGATGTTTTACCTACTAATCTTAATTTCTCTTTATAAGATAAAACATCAGATCTATGTTGTAATATATGTTTCCATAAATTATCATTCAAATTTCCTTTTTCCTGAATCAAACTATTTTATAAATCAGAAAGAATGCAAGAATGTATAGGGCAGTATTCTGAGTCAGTAACACAAATTAGTTAGGGAATTCAGAGGCAAGTGAAGACAGGTGCAGTTATGCTAAGATTCATAGAGGCAAATTATATGAATCTGCTGTGCTCTCATCTGTTTGTGTGGCAACGAGCGGATACTGAGATGGTAATGAGAAGTTACATAAATGTTCTTATGCTAATTAAGGCTATTTCATGCCAGCTGCAATTCATAGTCAGTTTTTTCCCACTTTTCCACACCTGTTGCAGATGTGGTATAAAAAGTGAAGTCTTGCCAATTGTATCAGAATTACAGGTGGCAAAAATGGTATCTCTTACTGTGAGTTTTGCTATTTCTGGGGGGTGCATCACCAATGTCTCAGCCCAGCATCCTGGCAGTGAACAGCTCCCAGTTTTAGTCCAAATACAACTAATGAGGACTAGCTGGCAGCAGTAGTAAGCAACCCTATGTGACAGGCTCATGTACAGCATGCAACTGCACAGAACTATGGACCAGGACATTCAGTTTAATGTTTCTCTTTCCCCCCCCCCCCTTTTTTTGAAACTCATGCAGTGACACCTGTGGGCTATGCTGTGTGGTGCATGTTCTACTATAACTGTTCATCTGACATTCTCGCTCATCTTACTATGTAGTAATGCTGAAAGACAGCAAGTCAACAAATAATTCTATAGTTTTTTTAATTATGTATTTAGCATTCAGTAAAAATTATTAAGTAGGTCAGAATCTCTCTTCAATTTTGCAGTGATGAGGTATCTATGTATTTAACATATGTATATAGACTTCCCTCCTCCTCATAACATAATTGCATTTAATCATAAATGTACAAGATTGCAGCTTCAGAATATGGTGAAAGCAATAGCCGGAAGGGGAATAACCTTGCATATATATCCACCCCACTGCCAAAAAAAAAAAATGATCCTTAAGTTTCATCACCCAAACATACTTATAAAAAAATATTAAGTCACATTAGCTCTAAATCAAAGGAGTCACACATATCTCCTACTGATAGGCCTGGTGATGGTGCAGCAGATATGGAGGATGGGATTCCATGGGAACTGTAAGGTGAGTTAGTCCAGTGATGTGATCTAGAAGGAGGAAGGCAATCTTCCTGTCAGTGTTCTGACAGTGCTTTACAGACATGACCTTGACCTGGAATATGAGGTTCTCCTAGCTGTAGATGGCTGTGAGAAATGTGTTGTGATTGCTCACTGTGAGTGCTGTCATTGCTATCTCTAGAATCAGTATTTATATCATGTGATCTTCTTTCATGTGTCTGGATTATAGCCCATTCCCTTCCCCTACTTAAACTGAGTCCAGCTTGACTCTGGTATGCCCAAACCAGTGTACAAATGGATGCAGCAACTGATGATTAGTGTGCCACCTTATCCATCAGAGAAACTATGGCATCTCTTCAAATTCAAAGTACCATTTGACATCTTCATGCATACCAGTAAGATTCTACCCATTTCTGTCTGACTCCCTGTTGCACTGGTTTGAGCCCTAACTATGTCATGGCACATTTCCTGTTGTGCTGCCAATGTTTTACCTATTTCCTGAGGTAGTTTGAAGTAATTTCTGCACCTAGCACCTCTTTGTAATGTTGTCACTTTGGGCAAAGTTGCCTGAGACTGCCTGCCTTCATCCTGAAACTGATTTCCTACCTATGGTAACACTGGTTTAGAAGTGCAGGTTTGCTCCTGACATACAGTCTTCAGTGAAATGTCAGCCTGTGTTTGACTTTGTGATACAGTGTCATTTTCTGTAGAGTTACTAAAATGTTATGAGGTGAGAGAGCCTGCCATTACACTGAGACACTGCCTGCACTTCCCCCATGGTGCCTTGTAAATACAACTACATTATCAGCAACAGCATCAACACCTATTCTACTGCTGACTTCATCCATATTTATTGGTACAGTTTGTTTCTGATGTTGACTCTTTAAGACAAATCTCTACAACAGATTAGTAATACTGTAACAGCATACATAGGTTCATAGGTTCATAGGTAGGTACTAGGCTATCTGCCCGAGGGCATTTATAAGCCTAGCCAGAGTGTGTCAGCTTTCACTGCCCCATGAGCCCCTGTCAAGAAGAGCCAATGAAGTGATCCCAGGGGTGTATTTTCTGTTACCCATCCACTCGTCAAGGTTTCTCTTGAAGAGTGTTAGTGAGGGGCTCTGCCTAATGTAGTTAGGAATTTTGTTCCAAAGCATGGGGAGTCTCTGTGACAGAAATCTATCCCACCAGCATGTTCTATTTATTGTTGTGGCGAGGCTTAGCTCACTAGAATGAGTGGCTTGCAGTGACTTGGATTTCTTTAGATGGAGCATGTCCATCAATTCTGAGTTGGACATGGCTTTGTAAGTCAGGCAGAGATCACCTCTGAGTAAGTGATATGCCACTGAGTACAGCTGGAGTTTTACCAGTCGGGCTGCATAGGACATATGTTTGAGACCAGTAATCCTCTTGGTGAGGTACTTTTGTGGTCTTTCCAGTTGTTGGAAGTATCTTGTGAGGTACATCCCAAACAGGGCATTGTACTCTATGATGGGTCTGATGAGTGACGAGTAGAGGGGCACTATAACCTCTTTATTTCTAGATGTGAACCCCTTAGTAATTAGATGGGCTACATAGAAGGATTTCCTAACTACTTTGGCAATATGATTGTCAAAGGAGAGATTACTATCTACCTGGGTCCCCAGATCTCTTATTACCTCTTATTACCTCTTCTATATTAAGGGGGCTCCCACCTATGTGGTAATTCATGGGTGTTTTGTTTTTCCCAAATGGGATGACTATGCATTTTTGGCATTTAGCTTGAAACCATGACTTTAACACCAGGTGTCCATCTCAGTAAGGCCCTTTTGGAGAATGTCCGTGTCAGCCAGAGAATCAATTATGGCTTTCAGTTTGCAGTCATTGGCGAACTTGGTTAGCCATAGTCCTCATATGTTTGCCTGTACTTCTGAGAAGTATATGCTGAACAGTAGGGGTCCCAGGACCGAGCCTTGTGGGACACCACTTGTGACTGGTTTAGAGTCAGACCTGGAGCCTGCTATTCTTACTGTGTGAGTTCTGTCTGTAAGCCAGTTGGCAACCCATCTCGTGACATAGGGGTTTATGTTCAGGCTGGTGAGTTTTTCTATAATTCCAGAGTGAGGAATGGTGTAAAAAGCCTTGGCGAGGTCAAAGTAGGCTGTGTGAACTACGCTTACGCTTAACTCTGAACTTTGGCCAGCTAAGACCTACATGAAATCAAATCAACTGGATGTATAAGTGAATTTAAGTAAATCTTTATCTGCACTTTTTTCAAATAATACAGCATTTAAATTGATTTATTTGTGTTGCATTGAATACTATCTAGCTGGAAGTTGTGGCTCTGTTTTTTCAGTTAATGCTTGTTAGAATTCTTGAATAGCCAGTGATAAGTGGGAGTAGTTTACTTCATTGTTATTCGGTTCCTGCCTTATATAAGTTGTACGTTTTGGATTATTTTATGCTTAAACTCAGAGCTTTGGCCAGCTAAGACTTACATGAAATCAAATCAACTGGATGTATAAGTGAATTTAAATAAATCTTTATCTGCACTTTTTTCAAATAATACAGCATTTAAATTGATTAATTTGTGTTGCATTGAATACTGTCTAGCTGGAAGTTGTGGCTCTGTTTTTTCAGTTAGTGCCCCACGCACCCTCCCTGCTTTTGTTTTGGTAGCTTTGAAACTGCCTGTCCCTCTTGTAAATTTGCATTTGGATACTCCTCCTAGGCCCATCTCATTTGCTCACTCAAAAAAAAAAATTGCACTTTTTTCATCTGCTTTTACTGTATTTGTGTTTCTTCCTACTTTATTTTGCTTTTTTGTCATCTTAAAAGTGCTCAGTTGTATTTATTACTGCTTGGTGTAACTATCATTCTAAGCCTTTTGGTTTAAGCACTTGGGTTTCAGACCAGTTGTTTTACATTAAGAAGGTTTGTGGTCTGCACTGTTGTGGCAGGACAGGTAGCTTACATCCTTCTAAGTTGGGAACTGCTGATTGAAGGCTCAGTGTCTGTTACTCTAAAAGTGTATTAGTACTGGTTTAAGCCCTTAGGCTTCAGGCCAGTTATTTTACATTAAGAAGGTTTGTGGTCTGCACTCTTGTGGGAAGAGATGCTGGACTCTGCCCTTCTGAGCTGGGAATTTCTGGTTAAAGACTTATAGTGCCTGCATATCTGAACTGTTTCTTACTGAAATTGGTGCGCCTTGTTTGCTGTAGCATAGACTAGATCCAGGCCTGCTGAATCTAGCTTTGTTTGCATAATTTGAGCACTAATTCATGCCTTCTTAAAAGTATTCAATTGTATTTATTACTGTTTGGTAGTAATCTGATTAAAGTGTAGCTATCATTCTAACCTTTTGGTTTAAGCACTTGGACTTCAGACCAGTTGTTTTACATTAAGAAGGTTTGTGGTCTGCACTGTTGTGGCAGGACAGGTAGCTTGCATCCTTCTATGTTGGGAACTGCTGATTGAAGACTCAGCGTCTGTTATTCTAAAAGTGTATTAGTACTAGTTTAAGCACTTGGGCTTCAGGTCAGTTATTTTACATTAAGAAGGTTCGTGGTCTGCACTCTTGTGGGAGGAGAGGATGGACTCTGCCCTTCTGAGCTGGGAATGTTTGGTTAAAGGCTTATAGTGCCTGCATATTTGAACTGTTTCTTACTGAAATTGGTGTGCCTTGTTTGCTGTAGCATAGACTAGATCCAGGCCTGCTGAATCTAGCTTTGTTTGCATAACTTGAGCACTAATCCAGGCCTTCTTAAAAGTATTCAATTGTATTTATTACTGCTTGGTAGTAACCTGATTAAAGTGTAGCTATCATTCTAAGCCTTTTGGTTTAAGCACTTGGGCTTCAGACCAGTTGTTTTATATTAAGAAGGCTTGTGGTCTGCACTGTTGTTGAAGGAGAGGCTGAACTCTGCCCTTCTGAGCTGGGAATTTCTGGTTAAGGGCTTATATTGCCTGTATATTTGAACTGCTTCTTACTGAAATTGGTGCGCCTTGTTTGCTGTAGCATAGACTAGATGCAGGCCTGCTGAATCTAGCTTTGTTTGTATAACTTGAGCACTAATCCAGGCCTTCTTTTTTGGAGAAGGTTCCCCTGCACCCCAGTGGCAGGAGTGTGCAGTTAGAACTTGTCTGATTGAAGACTACAGGAACAGGGCTCAGTTTTGAGATTTTTTTAATGGTTAATTGGGTAATTTGTTTAAAAGCCTTTACTGATTGCTTGTAGTCATCTAAAGCTGTTTTAAGTGTATTTTTTACTTTTTGTAGTCATTTAAAGCTGTTTTAAGTGTATTTTTTTTTACTGTTTTTGCCTTATCTTTTAAAAAAAAATTTCCTTGTTTCCCACCTTTCTAAGCTAGTATAGTCCAGTTCTCAGGCTAGTGCTGAATTCAGAGCTGTTACAATTTTCTGAGTTGCCCATACCTTACTTGGATACAGGGAGATTTCTCTGTTCACCTGAAAGAGAGGGAGCTTTGAGCAGCCAGCTGTCCCTGGAGGAGTGGTTCCAGCCCAGAAGTTAGTAGTTTGTGGGCCATTATGGGCTAATTTCTATCTCTTTCATTTCCCTGCTGAAAAAACTGTGTTTGCACGGTTTTGCACATCCAGGTAGCGCCGGTTAGCTAGGGCTAAATTTATCCCGGCTCCACCAAGTCTCCTCTTCAGATTTTCCCTTGAAAGTAGTCTAACTCTCAACCTATGCACTTAAAAAGCATCCTACAGTCCAGCACTTGCTCAGACCTAATAGCAAGCACTAATATACCCCGACACTTTATTGCCCAGCAGGGCAAGGCTCATTATTCACCCCTCACCAACCAAGGGACTAAGCAGCTCACCCCACTATTCAGACATGACCAAAGGGCAATTTCAGGTATACTCTCCAGTCCAGCTGGTGAACCTGGGTATCCTGAAGCAATGTTACAACTACCTCATGTACACAGACAACCCTCTTCTCCTACCACAAAACATTAACATATGCGAGAGATGCAATTATATAGTTTAATTGGAGGCTAAGCTCTCTACACCCAAGACTGGAGCAGGCAGTCATGAGGAGAAGGTTAACACTTGCACCACACCTTCAGCCTCACAAAGACATAGTAAACCAGCACTGGCAAAAAACATACATAAATTCACAAAATCATACTCGGAGGTTCTAAATAAAAATGTGCAAAAGCATCACAGACCTCCAAAGCAGACACGCAAAAAACCTGCACCTCCCGTCACAAACCAGACAACACATAAAACACAAAATCAGTGTGCCACACAATCACAGCCCTTAAGGCGAAATAACATACCTAACACACTAGTAATAGGCAACTGTATAGTCAGGCACACTGATGTCCCACTCACTAGACTGGACAAGGAGAAGGTTACTGTTATCTGTCGGGAACCAGATTCCACCACTTAACACAAGCACTCAGGTCACTCCAGAACAAGTACAAATATGACTCTGTCATTGTTCATGTTGGTGTGAATGACCTGAGATGTACCTCTCTGGACTACATGAAAAGAATGATACTGCAGTATAAATAAAAAATGATCAATTTCAACAATTGGCTAAGCTTCTGGTGTCATTCAAAGAGGATCCAGTGTCTGTCAGCCTGGGATGACATGCTCGACAGGCCTCATTGCTTCGCAAGAGACAGCTTGCACCTGTCACCCCTAGGCTTTTGAATACTGGCCAAGGCTCTTGCTGCCCCCATAGTGCCTTTTTTAGGCAAGGCTCAAAATTCAAACCCACCTCCATAAACAGCACAAATAAAAAAATGAGGGTTATGCTACTCAACGACAGGAGTTTAAATCTCAAAATGCATGCACGTGATGCACTCCTCAGTATGGAGAATGTCGACATCTGTGCAGTAACTGAAACCTGATTCAAGGCTCCACAGAGCAACCCAGCTTGGACTACAACTCATACCACACATTTTGGCCACAGAACATGGACCAAAACACAAAAGGAGAGGGTGTATCCATATTCATCAAGGATACCTACACCTCCAGGTTAGTGGCGCAGCATAATACCTCCGAGATCATCCATGTGCAACTAACATCAGGCAAATCTGCAATGCAAATTGTGGCCTGCAACAGATCACCCTCCATGACCCAGGACCACCACTCCGCCTTTCTGAAGACACCGGAAAGCAAGAAGGTCCTTCCGAACACCCTGATACTGGGCAATTTCAATTATCCTACCATTCACTGGGAAAACTACTTGAGTACAAATTCCCAGGCCCAGTGCTTCCTGGAATTCATCAACTCAAATGCCCTGGATCAGCTGGTAAACTCCCCTACCAGAGGTGAAAACATATTGGACCTGGTCATCACCAACATGGGCAACAGGTATTCCACACCAGAGGTCAACCAATCACTGGTTAGATCAGACCATAAATTAATCACTCTGGATGTCCACACCACACCACCACCACCTCCAACCAAAGAAACCACAGTGAAAAACTCTTCTATTACAAACTTCACCTTACTTAAGACAGAGGTGGTAAGTTTCACAGCTCCCACGCTAAAGGATAACAGTGTCCAAGATGCAGAAACCTTTAGAAATGCACTCTATGAGCACCTACAAGGATGCATGAATCGTGCCATCCCTAGCAAAACAAAGACTCACTCCCGTAAGAGAAGGAAACCAGTCTGTTGGACCCCTGCCATAAACAGGCTATACAATAGAAGAAGGAAACTAGTTCAGAAAAAAGCAAATCCCAAGAAGGAAAGACATCCCTGATCAGTATCAGTAAGAAATTAAGGTCTCACATAAAATCCTCCAAGGCTAACTTTGAAAGAAAAATAGCCAAGGATTCAAAAGAAAACCACAAAGCCTTCTTTAGCTTGCCAAGAATCTAAGTGGCAACTCACAGATATGCTCTGAGCTAGTGCAAAATAGCACAAAATATACTGAACCCACTGATATTGCCAACATCCTGGCAGATAGATTCAGTACAAACTTCACCCCCCTGTCACCCCCAAAAGGGCCCACAACAATCCCTGAAAAGTGTAGTGTCCCAGAAATCACAGATGCATAAGTGAAAACTGCCCTTTCAAAAGCCAAAAGCACAGCATCAATGGGGCCAGATGGTGTCCCAGGCTGCATCTTGCACG
Source organism: Protopterus annectens (assembly GCF_019279795.1). NCBI lineage: Eukaryota > Metazoa > Chordata > Ceratodontiformes > Protopteridae > Protopterus > Protopterus annectens. The sequence continues at coordinate 1,512,928,276 of NC_056733.1, forward strand.
AAATACAGAACGAACTAACCCCCCACCTAAACATGCTGTTCATCCTCAGCCTCTCCACAGGCTACATGCCCATAGAATGGCACACAGCAACGGTTATTTCACTCCACAAAGGAGGGGCCACAACTGACCCTGGTAACTATCACCCCATAAGCCTGACTAGCCTGGTCTGCAAAGCTATGGAGAGCATCATCATGGAACTCATTAACAAAGACATTGGGAACCTCCAAACACTTGACCCAACCCAGTTCGGCTTTGTTAAGGGCAGATCATGCCTACTAAACCTGGTTGACTTCTTCGAGACAGTCACCAAGTCTATAGATGAGGGGAAGGTAGTTCACAGTATATATATATAGCATACTTACAGGGAGGGGAGGGGCGGGACACTTACCGTGAAGCCTGCCTTCATTTTCATTATTTGCTGCTGTAGAAGGCTTATCTAATAATAAAAAATTGTGATGTGTTTAATTGCAGCACTGTTTGTCATCATCCAATGTTAAACATTTAAAATGTGTTCACGTTAAACCAACCTTCAGGAGTGGATGAAGGCAGATGCTGCTGCTGCAGACTTTGGTTTGATGAAACAGTGTTCATGTCACCTCTAATTATTCTAGTTACACCATGTTCTGTGTCACAGTCATCTCCACAGATGAACAGAAGGAATTCATCATCTGGTGTTAACTTAATAAAATGTGGAGGCCCTACCCTGTAGTGGTCCTGGAAATTACATTCTGCTTGACCTTGCTTCTAGCATGTCCTACTATATAATTTGCCCTCTCCTTGCATTGTGCCAGAGATTTGTTTCTGCCTCCAACTGCATTGATATCAACAAGTACTTGGCTCCATGCTTTGCTCCTCTTGGCTTGCCTGCCCCCACCCCCCTTTTACCAAACAGCAGTTTGGCATATGTCCCAAGTGTTACCATGAGTATACAATTTTCCTCAGAACTAAAGATATCATGTCTATTCCTGGATCCCTTAGTCTCTACCTGTACTATACAGAAATAAATAAATAAAAGGGCTACTGACATACACTTCACACAGTACTGTCTGCATGACGTTAAAGTGTAATTCACTGGCCTGCAGTTCCTGCCACCTGTACAGCTATAGAAACAATCTAACAACTATGATTTTAAAGAGCACAACTTCATATTTTTCAGTACAAAAATGCAGTGCTGTCTGCCATTGCCATGTACTCTTCCCTGACTGACATTACTAAAACAATAGTTTCACTACACATTCGTATTTTTGTCATATGCAAAGTAAATATTGACAAGTTCAATAACAAGGTCTAAACTGCATAAAAATAGCAACGATGCATTCTTCAGTTATTGCATTTTCAATTTACAGAAGCACATGTCAAACTGCACGCAGTTCCCTGTAATTAAACAGTCATTGAAAGTAAAATTACAACACAGTTCAAAATGCATTGCAATTGACCTTTAAACACTATGTCTGTTAATTGTCATGTTAATGACTATTACTTATTTTATAAAGTTTTTTTTTATGCTTTGATGTCTGAGGTATCCTATGTAATTTGCCACCTATCCTATCTACTCCTACATGAATATTGCACAGCTAAGCCTTTTTAGCAAAAACTCAGGCTGATTTACACATTTAGCATGCAAATTAGGGTAATTTATATACATATCTATGAATTGTAGTATCATGCAAACATGTTACAAAGTAGATCAGCATATTTGAGATTTTCCCGGTTTATGAATGCTCATAACACACTACATAAATGAGTTTGAGAAGGAGTGCACACTCTGTGGATGTTTTTAACTCTGTAGCACTCCACAGCCATGGCAAGCTGTTTGCAGACACATGTTGCTTGGCTAAAACTATTTAATATACAGATAAACTTTTAATATTCAAAATGGAGTCATCTGAATGTGAGGTTGCAATGAATGTGAGTGTTAATCCCTGGCTATTCAAGTCTGTATGTCACAAACTAACAAGTAATACATATGTATATGCAAAAGTCTTAGAAATACTTCCTCACATTAGTATTGACATTTAGTTCTCCACTGCCTATTAACAAAAGAAAGAAAAAAAAATGAAGATAAAATGTTAGGTCACACTTGAATGCATTAAACCAAATGCAGACACTTTGTTATGAAGAAATATTACTGGCAATACATAACTGATTTAGATAAACCTAGAATTAAATTATTAATAACTGTGCACTCTGGTTAAGTTTTTGCCTTTAAGAAAAAACAGGGTGTGACAAAGCATTTGTGGTCATACCAAACCTGTCAATGTCACCAAAACCTGGTCTAATGATCATGCTAGTAAAAAAGGTTTGGTAAAGGTGATATTTCATACAACATGGAATGGTTCTAACCCTGGTTAATATAACCTCATCATATTTTCCTTATTCTGGTTCTGGCTCTTCAAACAATGGAAGCACCTGTAAATGCACGAGGCTGCGCTCCTGTCTGGTCTAAGAAAAATACCCTAATCATGCAGTATCTTCTGCAAGATTCAAAACTGGAGAAGGTCCAGGTGTGCGTGTGTACCAGCACTTACAAAAAAATTATATCTGTCAGGAGTTGGGTGACTACCTGTTAACCCTGACAGATATAACCCTCTCCAGTAAGCAGTACGATCACAGGTATAACAATTTGCAAAAGTGTAGTACTGACCACCTGGCCAATCGGATTGATCAGGTTCAGGTGTGAAGGACAGAGTTCTACAGTAAGTACAATTTTTAATCCATATATAGCTGTGTATGTATACACACACACACACACACACACACACACACACACACACACACACACACACACCCATATATATATATATATATATATATATATATATATATACATACATGAAATACAACAGGGGTGTAGTAAAATTGTACAAGTAAAAACAGTCAAATGTCTTCTGAAATGCATGAAGAAAAATAAATAAATTCAATTTTATTAATCAGAAACATTTCTGTTCAAGGCAGAAATAAAATGCTGCTGTTACAATTAAGATGTTACAGTAATAAATAAAAATATCAGTAAAGAATATGAAATTAGTAATACATCCAAGTAACTCTGTAAGTATATTAATAATGTTTAAATATCAGTAATGCTGACTACATGTAATGCAGTTACAGACAAAACTTGCAGTTACAGATGTGCAGAATTGTGTAGCATTACACTGAAAAAAGTTGTAAGGCCTTTTCAAATTACTACAAGAAGACAAGTTTTTTGAGAGATAACTAAATATAAGTAAAAAGAATTGATGAACTTTAATTGTTTGCTCATAAGTATTTCTTGCTGCACATAAAACATGGCTGAAATGACATTCACCATACCCTAGTCAGACTGACTGTTGGGGGGGGGGTGAGAGTTACTTTGCTTTAATGATGAGCAGCACATAACCTTTCAAAGAACAAGCTGTTTTACTTCATTATTGTTCATTAGACAATAATCCCCAGGATATAATAAACTCTGTGTAGGCACAGAATAGAGCCTACATGGAATGATACCATGTCCGTGTACACAGTTCCCCCTTGGCAGAATGCCATGCATATTAATCATGGAGCATTGCAAAGGGAGAACCATGGTTACTGAAACAGTGTAGGGAGTGCAGTGCCAACTGTGTCCGCAGATGAGTAAAACACTCCCTGCACTGTCCAGTTGTATAATGTCAACTGTTTATTTTATTGTTGTAAGTGTTTATTTTTTTTTTTTTAAAAGGATGTTTGAGTAGCATGTTGTGAAGTGCAGCAGTGCTAAGTGATGCCAGGACACCTGCCAGACATCTAAAAATAGAAACCGGATGCAATTAAGTATTTATTTAAAGGTCATGTTTAAGCATAGCTGAGCAGGTTTGCATGTTGTGGCACTGTGCTTAGTAGTGCTTTTAGACAGCTGAGAAGCATATGTAAAGGTGTACCTGAATTCTGCATATCCTCACAGCTAAATGGGTATGGCCTCATGAGAAGTAGGTGCAGGGTTTGAATACATGGAAGGGAAAATAAGCATTTATTTTTGAAATACAAATTATACCAATTGTATTTAAATTCTTATCAACTGCACTCCTCTAAGCTCTGCTAAGATCTGCTAATCCCTGCTAAGCACTGCATAACCACAATAATGGCTGAAAATGTTTATGCTTATGTTTTGAGTTTCTGCACTGCTCAGCTCAGCTACAGTGGTTTGCGAGCTGCTAAGTGACATGACAAATTTTTATATGTTGCCTTATGGTGTGTAAGGGTGGGAAAATAGGCTATATTAAGGCCAATAGGTGGGAATACAGCATAATTCATTGGTGTTCTGTCTCTGAAGGATACTGTGGCAGGCGTTGGTAAGGGTTTGTGCTTTCGGGCATAGGGTTGTGGCATCCTGGAATCCAGGGTCATGGTCAGACTCCTTGTAAAAAACATGAAGACCAGCTTCTGCAGGGACATTACCAGGGTTCAGAGTGCAAGAAGGAGGCCTGGGACCATCTGGCAAAGGAAATCACCAGTGCAACTGGTATCACCAGCACAGTTGAGCAGTGTCGTCACCACCATGACAGTCAGAAGAGAAGTAAGGAGGATCTCTTGGACACCTGGGTCCAAGAATTTCAGGCAGGGGATGTCCCACATGTATGTAAGTACTTTTAGCTCTGTACCACCAATATCTACTTTGAATGTCTGCTAAACCGATATGCATTATGGTATACTTATGTCCCAACAGCTGCAGAGAAGAGGGCTTGCAACCTCAAGGTGCATGCTGGGCACTTGCCCAGGTTGCGCCATGAGTGTGGTGAGTATATATGTATTATGCTAACTGTAGTGAAATAAAGAAGAAAGAGTAAAGCATTACCTGCAATAAAGTATGTACATTAAAGTTTGTATTGCAATAAATGTGGACTTACAGCTGTAGTGCAATAAATGAACAATGCCAACTGTAATGCAATAAAAACATGAAATTATAGCATTACCTGCATTAAAGTGCATACAAGAAAGTCTGCAGTGCAATAACTATGGGAGTAGAGCTGCATTGCAAGACCAGAATAATAACAGCTGTTGTTCAATAAAACAGTACCAGAAACTTCATGAAAGTATATACAATAAAATCTGTAGTGAAATACGTGCTGAATTAGAGCTGTTTGTCAAGAAATGAATAATGCCAACTGTTCTGCAATAACAGATGAACCACTACCAATAACACCAAAGTAAACTGTGTATATCAGGATTGCCTTAATTTCAGCACAGACACATTCGGAGCAGTGAAGGAACAATGTCAACTGCCCATGGGTGGGGATTTCAGTCACACTGCTGATTTTCAGTCACACACGTGACTACAATTCCACAGCAACCTCCCCGTCCAAGGTGTTTACCCTCACATGTGTCGCACACTGCCCATCTGCTGTATTGTCTGTCTGCTATTGTATCCTCTCCTACCCAACTTGCCTCCCCACATGTACCTATGTCCCTTCCCCAACATTCCACTCTCTCCTTAAAAAAAAAATGGGCACCTGTTCCACAAAACATATCTATCCATACATAGCTCTCCATTTTGCATGTCTACTGGATACAACTGATTTGGTCCAATTGACTTAACAACAGATTTATATTGCCTTTACCCCTCTTTCTGGGGGCTGAGAGTACAAATTCATCTACAAAACCTGTCAAAATGCACAGCTGTTGCTGTACAAGAAAAGGATAGCTATGGTTCTTTCTTACACCTGTCCTGTGCATCCCTACCTGCCTTTCATATTGTCTTTCATAGGTTCATAGGTTCATAGGTTGGTATTAGGCTATCAGCCCTAGGCCTATGCAAGCCTAGCCATAACAATTCCCTGGCTATTTCTTCCAACACTATTTACTTCCCTGGACCCCTGTCTACCAGGACAACTGACATGATCCCCAGGGTGAATTTCCTTTCTTCCATCCAATCGTCAAGGTTCCTCTTGAAGAGGGCCAAAGAGGTGCTCTGCTTGACATGTATGAGCAGTCTATTCCAGAGTCTGGGAGTCTCTGTGTCAGGAACCTATTCCTCCAGCATGTTTTGTTTATTGTGATGAGAAGGTTTAGATCCCTGGAGTGTGTGGCTCTGAGGGATTGGGATTTCTTTAAGTGTAGCATGTCCAACAGCTCTGGGTTTGGCATGGCCTTGTATGTTAAGCAGAGATCACCTATGAGAAGATGATATGCGACAGGGTATAGCTGGAGTTTTTTAAGGTAGTCAGCATAGGGCATCTGCTTTTGGCCTGTGATTCTTTTAGTAAGGTATTTATGCAGCCTTTCCAGTTGTTGCAGATGTCTTGAGAGATACATACCAAATGGGGATTTGTATTCTATAATGGGTCTAATTTGGGATGAGTACAGTGGGACAATGACTTCCTTTTTTCTGGATGAAATGCCCTTAGCGATGAGGTGTGCTACATATAATTTCCTGACTGTTGTGGTGATGTGGTTATCGAAGGTGAGACCACTGTCCACCTGTGTTCCTAAGTCTCTTTTCACACTGTCAGTGTTTACTGTACTGCCACCTATGTGGTAATTCATGGGTACATATTTTTTTCCAAATGGGATAACTATACATTTCTTGGCATTGAGCTTGAGCCCATGGCTCTGGCACCAAGCATCTGTTTCTGTAAGGCCCTTTTGCAGTGTATCCACATCATTTGGGGAATCAAAATGGCTCCCAGTTTGCAGTCATCTGCAAACTTTGCTAGCCAGAGTCTTTTAGTGTTGGCCTGTACTTCAGAGAAGTAGATGCCAAACAAGAGTGGTCCCAGGACTGAACCCTGAGGTACTCCACTTGTCACTTGTCTGGAGCTGGATTTGGAGTCGGCTACTTTTACAGTGTGGGTTCTATCAGTAAGCCAGTTGGCAACCTATCGAGTGACATAGGGATTAATGCCCAGCTTAGTAAGTCTATCTATGATTCCAGAGTGGGGGATGGTGCCAAAGGCCTTGGAGAGGTCCAGATAGGCTGTGTGTACCACCTTACCCTCATCCATGGCTCTGGAGACTGATGCAAAGAAACCAATCAGGTTCAGGAGAAAAGAGCGGCCCTTCATGAACCCAAACTGGGTGGGGTATAGTGTTTGAAGGTTGCCAATGTGTTTGTTTATAAGTTCCATGATAGTACATTCTGGGCCTTGAAGATCAGGCTCATCAGACTGATGGGGTGGTAGTTCCCATGGAGTTGGATAACTGTAGCTGTGCACCACTTAGTGGGCACGAAGCCTGAGGTGACACTATGATTAACATGACACTTAGGTGAGAAGCCAGTTCATTTTGTAGTTCATGTAGTACACAGCCCGGGATGTCATCTGGTCCCATGGATGCCATATTCTTAGCTTTGGAGAGTGTGTTTTTACCTGTGTGGCTGTTATTACCAGAATATTTCGGTATTAAGATGGGCCATTTAGGGGGTGAGGGGGGTGAGGTTGGCACTGAATTGATCTGCCAGTATATTGGCAATATCCTTGGGATCAGTATATTTAATGCCATTCTGCTGTAGCTCAGAGCAGATCTGAGCATTGCCTTTTAAATTCTTGACATAGATATAGAATGCCTTGTGGTTGTCTTTAGAATCTTTGGCAGTTTTATTTTTCCCCTGCTTGCCCACATTTCACCACTTTGCTATCACCTCTTTTTTCTTTTCTTTATATATTTTTTTAGCACAAGTTTGTGCTACTTTGCTTAGATCACCTTAAATGAGTTTTAAAGTCTATTACAGTGTTACTCAAATGTAGAGAATAAACACCTCTGCAAAGTGTCGAACCCAGGTCCCTCTTAACTACCGTACACTGCATTAACCCACCACATTACACAGGCTTTAGGATATCACCTGTTTCCAGAAAAACATACTGCTTGCTACTTTTCACATAGGTAATTACAGGGAATATTCTCTTGGAAGTCCCCCCCTCCCTTGGAGGAAATAAACAAAAATAGATTTTGACTGCTCACTTCTTACTGGAGAAGTCTCACACAAAAAGAAAAGGAACAGCAAGGCTACCCATTTCAAGATTTTCACACAGGTGAATACTGTTGTATACATAATCGGAGATTAGAGCTTTTTTTTCTCATTCGATAGTGTGCACAATAGTTAGAGCTCCCAAAATAGACCCCAATCTAACTCCAGTCAGTATCTGGTTAAAGTAAATTCCTCATAGTCACAACTACATGGCTCTGCCTGTCTATATTTCAGCCTACTAATATTTTACAGTAACTTATTTATCCCAGTTAAATAATTGCTGCAAACTTATTAAAATACCTACCCAAACCTATTAATTAGGTTTAGTGCACAGTCACCCCATAAGTGTATTGTTGATAACCCCACTCAATAAAATTAAATGCTTGATTCCACATACCTTTCCTTAGTCCTCCACTGATAGTTTTCACTCTCAGCCCTGGAGGGGAAAGCAAGCTGATTTTACATCTCAGCCCTGCAGGGGTGATCTACTTGATTTTCCATTACCTGCACTATCCCATTCCTGCCTGTTTTAAACCTGTTACTCCTCTCCTACAGCTCCCCACCCCCCACTAGTCTACATTGGGGATTTGCATCATGTGCCACCATTTTTAAACTGGTTAACTCAAACCTTCAGAAGCCACTAACTCCACAGCTCCTCTGCTTGTTGTGCACACAAATAGTAAGTTGAATATTGTTTTTTTTCCCCAAATGTATTGTGCTACTTTGTGAAAATCTTGATAATCTGTCTGTATCAGTATTATCTATACCTTAGATGTAATTACATGTGCCTGTGGCCTACAGCTGTGTCACTCTAAGCCAGGGTTGCCAGACATCCCTATTTGGGCGGGACTGTCCCGAGATCAGCAGCCTGATCCCGAGTCCCGCCCTGCCGGTTTAAATCCCGGTCAGCCTCCGCTTTGTTTGTTTTTTTGTTTTTTTTTTTTGATTGGCCCGTATAGCTGGCATACAGGCCAATCAAAAATCGCTAAACACGGAGCTACTTCTGTTGAATGCGGAACTGCAATGTTCTGCATTAAACAGTAGAAGCTCCATGTTTAGTGTAGATCTACTGTTCTTTAATGTGGAACTCTGTTCCGCATTAAAGAGCTTTTTTTTTTTGCTCTTCACTTTTATTTTGTTGTCCCTACCATGCCGATATGAAATCTGGCAACCCTGCTCTAAGCAATATATCTCATTACTGTCTATTTAAACAAGCTGCTCATTTTTATGACGATTGATCTATGCAGTCCTCTTTCTCAGGCTGCTTACAGAAGTAATGATGTTAAACTTGTATACCTTAGCATGTATTAATTAAGATTTTATTCAGAAGCATACTGCATACAGTATACTTGCACAGTACAGCTGACTTGGTCCAGAGCTTAAATAACTGCAGCTTACTAAAACATATTCTACTGTACTGAAGTTGTGATTTCATGTTGTCATTTCTTAACTTGTTACCTAGCTTTTTATACTCGTCTCTCCCTATAATATGTGCATGAAGTGTACCTACCCTCGCAAACTGTATTTGTGTAACAATTGCAATGCTATGCTAAATGTGCTTTTGTAATGTTAATATATTTGCAGCAAACTAATAATTCTGTTGATATAGATGCGGATTTAGTTCAAAAGTCACTGTTTTTTTTTTACATGCATTTTGATAACATTGCATATAATTGAGTTATTGGCTTGCTTTTCTGCCAATACTGTGTCTACTGAGACAGATGCACTTTGAAAGTCCTAAGCCAGTAGAAGGGCTTCATAGGAACGGCGATGGCATTAGTGGTGTGTTTATTATTTAAACTGTGTACTGCTACCATAAGCTTTGCTTGTGTAACCAAGTATTGCTAGGGTGCAACCTGAATCTATATAAATATATATATATATATATATATATATATATATATATATATATATATATATATACATACACCTTAAAATATGACTTCATTATGTTAAGTATTATTTCTGTTTGAATACCAGTTTCTTGTACTATGTATCTGTCTTATGTATTCTCTGTACCTTTTACTGTATTACCTCTTCCCTACTCATAACCTTACTGTTTTATCTTTTCTATGTAATTATAGGGAATTTTCTCCTGGAAGTCCCCCTTCCCTTCGAGGACATAAACAAAAATAGATTTTGACTGCTCACTTGTTACGGGAGAGGTCTCACACAAAAAGAAAAGGAACCCATTTCAAGCTTTTCACACAGGTGAATACTGTTGTATACATAATCGGAGATTAGAGCATTTGTTTTATCATTCTTTAGTGTGCACAAGAGTTAGGGCTCCCAAAACTGACCCCAATCCAAACTCCAGTCAATATCTAGTTAAAGTAAATTCCTCATAGTCACAACTACATGGCTCTGCCTGTCTATATTTCAGCCTACTAATATTTACAGTAACTTATTTATCCCAGTTAAATAATTGCTGCAAACTTATTAAAATACCTACCCAACCCCATTAATTAGGTTTAGTGCATAGTCACCCCCATAAGTGTATTGTTGTTAACCCCATTCAATAAAGTTAAATGCTTGATTTCACATACCTTTCCTTTGTCCTCCACTAATAGTTTTCACTCTCAGCCCTGCAGGGCAAGTGAGCCTGCTCGTTCGCTCTGCTCACTCCGGTCCACTACCCTGCCTCCACTTTTATTCTAACTCCTAATCACCTGACCCCTAGTCCAATCCCTAATTGCCTAATCTCTAACCAAGCCCACTCCTCTCCCCTCTCTCCCACCCTCCAATCCAATAACTTCCTACACTGATTCCACTCCCAACAACACAGTCCAAGCCAACTCACCTCCACCCATACACACAACCAACCAAGAATACTAATTGCAGCATTCACTTTAAGGGCTATCATGTTACCCACACTCACATCCATATCACTAGCTCTAATATCACTAACCTTCCTCACTTCCTTACAAACAAACCAACCACTGCACAGTTACTCTTATCATACTACCCACTCTAGCCCTCCCTCTCAAACCCACTCACACTTCTACATCTGCCCTACAATTATAAATCTCACAACTACAATGTACTCACATACAATCATAACACAAACTCATTACACTAGGAAAAACACACATAGACAAAGCTCACAAACAATTAATTTTAAAAAGCACATACTGACACTCCTACAAAATCTGCTAACCTCTGGTGACATACGCCCAAATCCAGGTCCCCTCACAGCCAAACAAACATTTGACCTGCTGATCCTAAATCTCAACATAAGAAGCACTACCAACAAGCTAGCAGATCTACATGCATTCATAGCCCACTACAACCCTGATATACTCACCATTACAGAGACCTGGCTTAAATCCAGTATCCAAGATGAAGACTTTCTCCCCGCAGGGTATAATACACTTAGATCTGATAGAACAAGCAGGAAAGGAGGAGGAGTAGCCATTCTCTTTAAAAACACCCCAACCTCCAAACTCCTGCACAACACACCACCCACATTTCAAAATGCTGAAGTCCTATTTTCTGTCATCTCCTTAAGAAACACCAAGAAGATCAATATAACATGCTGCTACATACCTCCAGGCAATAACTCACTCGTAATAGAAGACATCCTACACTGGACAAGGACAACCCACCACAGTAAACAATCCTGCTAGGTGACCTTAACATCAACTGGACAGCCTGTAACTCCAGCAGCCCCTCTATACATATCAACTTATATGGGTTCTCTCAACTAATTGAAGAACCAACTAGAATAGACAAAAATAAATAAATAAATAAAATAATCTATATTGGACTGGACACTAACCAACTTTCCCAAGCAAAATTATACAGTAGGCTGTCTCCCAGATGATCTAAGTGATCATCTCCCCATCTTCCTACTCCACAAACACTCTAATTACCCCAAACCAGTTGTATACAAAATAGTCTGAGATTACCATAACCTTACTCCACAATACCTAAATACAGTCCTAAGCCACTGCAACTGGGAACCACTACGAACACTAGGGTTAGACCATGCAGTAGAATACTTCAACACTACCTTCTCTAACATTCTTAACAGTCTTGCTCCCAGCAGAATGATCAGAGTTAAGGCCAACTATGCACCCTGGTTATGTAAGCACACTAGAGCCTTGCTAAAAGCCAGAGATAAAGTCTGGAAAATCTGTAAAACTGACAATAGCCCTAGCTCCAGGCAATACTATCAACAGCTTAGAAACAAGGCCAAGGCTGAATCCAAAATAAACAAACAAAACTATTTTCTTAGTGCCCAAAGCAAATATTCAAAGAATTCACAAAAAGTCTGGCATGCCATTAACTCCCAACTAAAGCCAGGCAAAACCACTACTCCAGCACCCAACTCTACAGACAATACGCTAGACATAGCTTCTCAATTTAATAACCATTTTACTACTTCCATCTTAGCCCTGTCCAGTCAAATAACCAAAAATAGCCTATCTCAATCACAACCCAACCCATCCTACAGTAACCCATCTTTCAGCTTATCACCTGTGCCCACATCAGCTATCAAAAAACTCCTCCTAAAACTCAAACCAACCACACTGGCAGCTGATAAAATACCTGTTGCATGCCTAAAAATGGCTAGTGACTCCCTGTCATATCCTGTCTTCATCCTAATCAACTGCTCCATACAAGAATCCTACACACCCAAACTCTGGAAAGTATCTCACATCATACCTCTCCCTAAAGCAGGTAACTCCTACGACTTCTCCAACTACTGACCTATTGCCATCCTGTGCCCCTTATCTGAAATTCTTGAGAAATGCATCCACTTGCAGGTGATGACATTTCTTAACACACACAGTCTCCTATCTACCACACAACACTGTTTCTGTCCACATCACAGCACTACCACCACCCTTCTGTCCTTCACTAATCATATCAACCTTCACAGGAATGATAACAAATATGTATCAGCCATTTTCCTAGACCTTTCAAAGGCATTTGACATGGTCTCCTACTCCATCCTACTAGACTCACTAACATCACTATCCTTCGCCTCCTCTACTATTGCCTGGTTCAGAAGCTACCTATCTGACAGGCAACAATCTGTCCAGTGGAAAGGAAATCTGTCTCCACAATGTCCAAACACCATAGGAGTTCCACAGGGCTCTATACTGGGCCCACTACTATTTTCTATATTCACAAATAACCTCAATAGCTCTACACAGCATGCCACACTCATTCAATATGCAGATGATTCATCCCTGATCTGCTCTGCCTCATCTCCCACCACCCTACAAACACTCACTCAGGAAACCTTCAACTCTGTAGAAAAATGGATCTCAGGTATCCAACTAATTCTAAATCCCAAAGAGACAAAATCACTAATATTTTCCCTGAACAGATCAACCCCCCCCCTCTCCTTTACCATAACATCTAAGGACGGCACCACCATTTCCCCTTCTAACCACACCAAACTTCTGTGCATTGAAATTGACAATAATCTTCACTTTGATGTCCACATCTCACATACCATAAAACCAGTACACAAAAAGCTAGGCTCCCTATACAGGCATAAGTCCTTTCTCTCACAAAAAGCACTCATGCACAAAGCCACCTCCTCTCAACTCTATTAAACGCAGCACCAATCTTCACCCAAATCAGAAAGTGTGACCTAGACAAACTAGAATCATGCTACAATAAAATAGCCAAGTTTGCTACTAACTCAATTTATAGAACCCATCACTGTACTATACTAAAAGAACTAAAATGGCTTGAGTTACCACAGCTACTTAACTATCACCAGCTGGGTACAGCCTACAATATTCTCAAATACCCTGAAAAAACCCTCAATATCCAATCTACTTGCTGTCTACACAGCAAACCGGTACCTCAGAGTTAGTGAAAAATCTCTCTTCTCCATCACCAAGGCCAATAATAATGCAGGGAAAGCACTCTACTCCCACACCATTGCCAGAAATTGAAACTCCCTACCCCATTCCATGTCCACTGCACCATTCATCTCTATATTCAAAAACTCCCTCAAATCACATCTCCTTAGTACCTGGTTATGTCCCTGTATCATATAACCTTACCCATTCTGCTATTACCTCTCCAAATTGCTCTCTGATCACCTGCATGCTTGTTCATTTGAAAAGTTGAACTTTTAACTGTAGAATTTACTTAATATATTTTCTTCTCTTACCAATGTATAACTGACATTGTTATTTTACTTATTTTCTATACCATCATTTATTTGGAGTGTTTTTAGTTATTTCTTGTTATATTACTATGTTCATCATATATGCTGTAACCAGTTTACTACATCTTATTTGTGTATTATACTTGCTGTAATGTTTTTGTACAACTAGATGCCGGAGCTTTTCTCCCCAGGCCTCTGCTGAAAATGGACCTGTTAGTCACACTGTTGCATAACAGACATACCCTAAGTACTTGCCCTGATTGCACTGTAAAGCATACCCTTGCCCTGGCTCTGCCATAATGACAGGCCTGACACAGTTACACATACAACTTGCTGTCCACCGAAATGTTCACACTCTCCCCTATGTGTCCTAGGCTGTAGCAGCAGCAAACAACACATAGGGGAGAGTGTTGTAGGCTGTAACAACAGCTGCAGCCTGTAGCATACACAGCTGTATGTAAACGTATCTGCTACAGACCCACTATACTTTCCTACCACCTAGAACAAGGTATCCGGACACAGCCATACTTAATGGGGGGTGGGCCAAAGACCCACAGATAGGGACACGTATAACACTTTGCCCCTACAAAGATAGCAAGTTGATAGAATAACAGCTATTTCAGTAGTATACATAGTCTGATGGGTATGCAGTGTGACACACACGTGTCATTCCTTACTGGCCTCAGCCAACAGTGATTGCTAGTGCACAGCCAGATGACCACAATTGTATGGGACACTGACCACACATATGAGGCAAAACTGTGGACATACGTCATAAATCTCTACAGTGGACGGTGTTTGCACCTACCCTCTGTGATGCTGTAGTCTTCACACTTCAGTAATGCCCTCTTCAAAAATGAAGACAGGGGGCAAGGCCTACATGAAGGGCTTATATATTGCACTGTGGTGGCATGCCATTGTCTAATGATAGTGCAATACAGCTGTTTGGGCTGCAATTATCAATTCTGAGCCACAGAGTGGATGAGAGCTATGCCTAACATAATTGTCATCCTACAGCAAGAACTCAGGACAAAGCCATAATTAATGGGGGGGGGTCTAAGGCACAAACCCATGGTACATACCTGTGGCAGTGATACTACTACTAGCATATCATCCTCAATATAGGTGTACTGGGTGTTATGTTTAGTTCTGTCACATACACTGTCATATTGCATACCTTACAGCTGTATTCTACTGCAACGTTAAGTTGATGTAGCTGATGTGCATGTTATAATGGGCCTGACTTGTCTGTGTATGTTGTTGTGTTTGCCTGTTGTGCATTAGAGCAGAGTTGTGAAGATGTGGGACTTGGAATGCTGTTGTGGATCCTCATCTGTATGACTCTGTGTGGATTACCATGTATAATAGTGCAAGTAGTAATGCTGTTGTTTTGCTTCTCACGGGTGAATATGGGGGTTGGGGTCTGTCCCCCTCAAAACCTGATGTCAATGTCTCCTTGGATGCTGATGATGATGGTGCCAATAGTGAGGCACAGGCAGGGTTGTCAGTGGCTGAATCTGTCTCAGAGGTTGACATTCCTCTTCTGCCCCCATTGTCACTGAACACAGCCAGTATGTTCACGAATACCCAGTCCCCAGAGGCCACAGACAGTGGACAGTCAAAGAGTGGTGACATTGAACAGAGCAGTGTGACAAACATGGCTTCAGTGAGTTTAGACACTGGCTATAGCCAGAGAGCTGGTGAGGTCCCATACAGGCAACTTGACAGGGGTGCTCATAGGGGGACTGCTGCACATCCCCCACCTGTTGCAGGTATCACATCATGGGTCACTCGCCATGTATTTTGGTCTGTCATGGAGTCACATCCACATTCTGAATACAACACCAGATGGATACTTAGGGTTATGGATGCAGCACAGTCTGACATCTGTGACTGCATGTATTGCATTAAGGACACCCTAGATTGGTTCCCTGCTGTCATGGATAGACAGTGGGCTGAGGGAGTGTCTGTCTTTCACTGCACAATGTCTTTGCTGGAACATCTGGTTGGAGTTCTGTATCAGACACATGGATAAAAGTCAGCAACACCATCTGCTGGGAGCCCACATGGCTGTGCACAGTTATGCTCCCATATTGGCAGTACATACAGCATTACAGAGGGAAGTGTGCTGTCCACACCACAATGTGGAAGGCCATGGGCACATGGTCCTGGGTGACGCTGCTCCAGCATTTTGCAGTCACCATCAGGTACTGGCATCACATCTAACCTTGGTCATGGTGGTGCCAGTGCTACTCCTGGCAGAGCCAGTTCACGTGTTTGTGGCCAGCGATGGTGAACTGTCCACTCTACTATGTACAGTCCACAGCTGTCCAGCATACACAAGTGCAGGGCTAGAACTGGGCTTGATTGTGTGCATGCCCACACTCAAACACCACTGTTGCATGCAGGTCACCAATAGATGCACATGGCACCTCTCCATGGCCCATCTAACCTGCACCCCTTCCTGACTCACACATGCTGTCACCTGTTTAGCACAGCCTAGGCCTCTAGCACCCCCACACTGCACCCTTTACATGTGATGATACCTGTGCCTCATCCCTGCCATCTGTGACATTGATGCAGGGAAATGCAAATATGTGTTTGATGCACAGGTTGACAATATTACTTTAAATGTACTTGTATAGTACAATATTGTTTTGTCACGGCACTTGTGGGCCACTACAAGTATTGTATGCTGGAATGTGTCATGACTACACATCAAACTTTTTGTATCTTTGCTGCTTGATTTTAGACAGTGGGAGTGTGAGAGAATGACAGTCATGTCACAGACCTGTGTATGTGCCCATTCTAGGTGTTTGAGGGGTAAACAATGGACATATGTTGGCAATACAGTGGCACAGCAAACACATGATGTCAGCAGTGTAAGGGAGTATATGTGCATGGCTCCATAGGTGCATATTTGTTTTACAGTGTATCAGGAACAATGGGGGGAGTCAGATTAATCATGCATTCATACTTTGTGACAAGGTCTGCTACCCTTGATATGCATCACCTGGGTTTTCTGAATGTACACATCTAGTAAGTGGTGGACATCAATTATGCTTATATAGAGGAGGGCAATTTAGAGGCCAGCAGCTAGTCATATTCCCATAAAATGCATAACCATTGCATGGGGATAACCCATATGGGAATATCTGTAGTGCTGTAAGGGGATATATTTACAAACACACGCACATGCACACAGTTGGATGATGTGAGATTAAAACCATGGAGTATATCTGACATTGGACTGTCAGCCAGCACCCTTAAAGTGGATGACATCAGCAGGCCTTGTAAAAGGAAGCCAATGTAGAGGCCAGCAGCTAGTCACAGGGCATTAAAATGCATAACTATTGCACAGAGATAGGCCAGCTGGGCTATATATTTACACACACACACACACACACACACACACACACACATTGGATGATGTCAGATTAGAGCCCCGTACCTTTCTAGTACTACACAATACAGCTCACAGTAATCACACGCACCACAGGTTATATCTGTTGTAGATGTGGATGCAGGTATAGTACTTGTGGAGTATGCAAAGTGGCCTTGTGTTCGACAGCATGTGTGGCCTGCTGAGTTATACTGCTTTCTACTGTTATTTTATCTAGTGTCCTAGGATTGGGATACTTGGTAATATCCCTGCTATGTATGTACAGTTACCATTCTGGCTGTATGTTGCTGTTTGCAGTTTGATAGACAGACATGTGGCCAGGGGCATTATGGCCTGCCAAGACATTCATTGCACCCATTGTACATTACACCACCTGCATACCTGTGTCTGTCTACAGGGTGACAGTCCACAGGTACAGGGGTCTGTGGATGACTGGATTATGTACTGCTGCAGCCTTGGTCTAGTTCCATCAGAAAACTATTGTGATGTGTAAGTGCAGATGACCCCGCCATTCCAGGGTATGTGGGGACATTTGTACATCTCCACACATATCTATATAAATGTGTATAACAGGGATGTCTCCTTAACTGTTGGTGTGTGTGTAGGTTATATAAATGTGTTATGTAGATATAATTAGAGACACTATGTATCTTTTTACTTTATATAGCTATATAAATATCTTATCATATATTATATATATATCTATATATCTATATCTATATATATATATATATATATATATATATATATATATATATATATATATATATGTGTGTGTGTGTGTGTGTGTGTGTGCCACATACTGATATATACACTAATCAAGCATGAGGGGGAAAGGGAGAGACAGATATGTATACATAGCTGTATGTATGTGCATGTATATTTCCACACAGCAGTATTTTGGGTGGAAGAGGCAACAGACTTGGGCTCAAGATAGCTAAGTGAAGGGGCATCCTCAGTGTGACTGTCAGTACTTACAATGTGACTCCAGGCCAGAGCTACCTGTACTCCAGTCTAGGATTATGTGTGCTGCAGGCCATTGGCCACTGCACCTGTTACCACAGTACTGCACTTCCCTGATATTGCCCAAGACATTTCACGGCTGTTTGCTGACCTTAATATGTAACTCATATCTCACAACTGTACAGAGCTTCACAGACTGTCCACAGAATTTTGCCTCATATTTTTGGTCCATTTTACATTTCATTGTGGTTTTCAGGCAAATTTGTGGGAAATCATTGAAGACTGCAGTTAATAACTAATGACAGACATTTGACTTTCAGACTCCATACACATCAGGAGATTCATACTAATTCAAAGACCTGTTATTCTATGAACAGTCTACATTTGTAAGAGCAGTATGTAAAGCATGTCCCTATTTGTGGGCCTTTGTCCCACTTTTATTCATGGCTTTGGCCAGATTTCTTGCTCTAAGAGGTTGAGAGGTATGATGTGACTAGGGAACATGATGTAACACCACACACATAGTGACACAGACTGAATACTTCTCTCTCTACATATTTTTGCAGGATGTCCAGCATTTTGCCCCATATGTCTGCTATGTTCCTCATACATTTGTAGTTTTCCGGTACTATACCGTAAAACACAGTCACTGATTTGTTATAACTACTGAGGCATTTAAGTGATGGCCTTTACATCCTGCAGCTAATCTGACCTGTTGCCACCTGCTGTTATACTAGCCACCTTCTAGGTTACTCAGAGCGTGTATAACATCTGTAGGTTTAGCCCTCTGTTCCCCCATTTCTGGCTTTGTCCAGCTTTCTTGTGGTAACAGATTGAGGGGTTATGACAGTCTGTGAGAATACCACCATATGACATCCTCAAATGCAATGTGGCTACTGCCAGATTCATACCATCAACACCATCATCTATGCTAATGTCCCTAGCCTACTGAGCCACACAGGATGCCAGACAGGGATGTGTCATTAATCACACAATCAGCAGCACAAAGACATATACATTGTCACTCCTGTGTTATGGGAGACATAGAATGTGTGTCCAGGTTCTGTCTCTATGTGACAGCCCTGAAATTGGGTGACCTGCTGATATATCATTGCAATTATACTGCTACAGCAGTTATATGGGTATACTGATGATTTGGGGGTGGGGGCTGACCAGCCAATGCTCTGCTGGCATACACAGTAGTCCGAATGTTCTGTGACCCAGTTGGCATCTCCCTTGAATAATGTACTGGGGTGTCAAGAAATGTGGCCTAGTGAATATTATGGGGTACATGCTATTTGACAGAGTACCTGTTGTCCCAAGTGGCTATTAGATCTATGCAAGTAGCACAGTAGCCCATTATATTCCCTTGCATACATGCGGTAGTAGGTCCATACATATGCTACCATATTCCAGTAGCTCTTACAAGTGGTGAGCAGCTGTGTGACTTACCATGTGAATGCAGCAGTTGAGAGACCTGTATGTAGTTCAGGGCTGACTCTGTCTGATGCACGCAGTCTGCAGCCAATGCATGGTGAGGTACAGGTTGTGTGGGCAGGCTGGCATCATTTTACTAATATGTATGCACGTCAGAGTAAGGTAGCAGTCCCTAAGGTCATAGGTTGTCAGTGCATGTGCTATCCATTGTTTCTTCGCCAAGGCCAGGTCATATACTGGACATGCCTATGTCTGCCTACAGGGACAACCTCAGGTGTTTCCTCCTCTGCATCCCCTGTGGGTGTGGCTGTCGTGACATAGGCACTGGTGGTGACCTATGTATCCCTTCCTTTTGCTGCAGATGCATCCACAAGAGGATGTTATGTAGTGTGGCACATTCTCTGAACGTGTGCACATGTGGCTGGAGATTACTGAAGGGCTCCACCAGATATATTAAGGCACCAGAACCATGATTTCAGAAGTAAAACACATGGTCTATGATGTTCCTAGTTTGTGTGTGTGCCTCATTATGGCATTCATCGGTGGGCATGTGTGCATTTCTGATGGGTTTCATCATCCATGGTTCCAGTGCATAGCCAGCATCCCACAGTAAATGCCCTGTTGGATGTTCTCCCTAGCAAACATCTTGTACAGCTGTGAAGCATGCCAGCTATGGGAGTCATAGTAATTGCTAGGGCTGCCAGCACACACATTCATGATAATGACCTGGACATTGCACATGTCCTGGCAGTTGGAGTAGTACCCCTTGTGGTTCATGTAGATTCTACCCTCCTCACCAGGTGGTGCCTTGATGTGTACATGAGTGCAATCTATGGCACCTGCTACCACAGGGTAGTGTGCTGCATCATAGAAGTGTTGCATATGGGAAAATAAATGCACTCATTGGCATGTGGAAACAAGGCATCCAAGAACTGGTGGATTACATTGGATGCTGATGCCTGTGAGACCCCCATCATGTCCCAAGTTGCTCATATCTTAAGAGCTACACATACCTTTATTTCCAGTAGGATGGGTTCCCCTCTGCTGGCTCTGGGTCTGAGTTGAGGTCAGCAGAGCTCAGTGAGTTCTTGTAGTATTTCTGTTAGAAAAATATGTACTTAAACATATACAGAGTGTTAGAAAAATATGTACTTAAACATATACAGAATGCTAGAAAAATATGTACTTAAACATATATAAACTGTTAGAAGAATATGTACTTAAACATATATGTAGTGCAAAGTTTAGAAACAGTATAATATGTAATGCATTTGATTCTATTTAACAATATGGCAGTAGAAATGATCTTGCATATAATTGCTTGAAACTTAGCTGCAGTGTGGTTAACCTCTGACCCTGGCAGTAGCCAGCTCAGCAAGCTTATGTCTTTCAGCAGTTATTATCTGCTGGGTTAGAGAGAAATAAATATGTATGCATGTATATCTTTCTTCCTTCCACCGAGAAGGATGGTTTTGTGAACACTATCAGAGATAGTGCAGCTGCTTACCAGAGAGACAAAGGAACATATTAAGAGATGAACTGACTAACTAATCTAAAACCTTGGAAGAAGCAGCATTTACAGGAAGACATTGTAATTGACCAGGTGCTCAAGGCTGTGTTATTCTCATGGGAAAGTTTTAAAAGCATTACCTCAGCATCTTCTTATGAATGAAGTATTATGGACTATAGTGATGTAAATGCCCTGTGACTGACCACGTCAGTAAGGTGGGCAAAAGCTGATTGCAAATGGTATATAATTGAGGGTATTTCCTGTATAGAGCCAGTCAAAACTCTATACTTGTTTTTGTATAGTTTTTTGCCTCCTAATGTACATTAGTAAAGTAACATTGTTTGAACCTGAGCATCCTGTGTTATTGACTGTCATTTTGAAAAGCCTAATGATTTTTACAGTCTGATTTTAACAATTTATTTGACATTTTGGTCCTTCTAAAGCCGGAATTCCCTTGGTAAGCTGCAGGTCAGAGTGCATGGGTGGTAATAAATAGGAGAAGCTGCCAAAATGGTTCTTCTTAAAGTAAAAAGACCTCCGACTGAATTGTTGTGTGTAAAGAGGCTGTCCACTTTCTGATCTGTGGCTGAAGAGCGAAAGACTGGGCCCCAAGAAGAAAAATATGCAGTCATAAACAGGAGGCTCAGGTAAGAAAAATTTCCCTCTTTGTCTTTGTTTTAGATCAGGGACCAGGTTACAGTGTACTGTTATTAAGATTTGTGATAGCAGGACGAAAATGTATTGAAGTACTGTATATTTGGTCATAGATCAGGGGAAAAACAAAGCAAAGTAAACAGTCATTCTAGACACTACTGTGAATATAGGGAAGAAGATACCACGTGGTACAAGAGAAGGGTTACGTAACAGTCTTTTTTAAGACATGGGAAATCAGTGCACTGAGAGATCACGAGATCCGCCTAACGGATAATGTGAAGTATATGCAATTGCAGTGAGCAGATAATGTGAGATATTATACAAAATGTGTTAACAAATATGAATTTGATGGTAAACTAGATAAACTTTCACTAGTTAAACTCCTTAAACAGCTTAAATCTGATGCAGGAGGTCAGGCAAAAAGCAGCACCAACTAGGCATACCTCAAGCACACAGGTGGATTGAGGAAGCAAATTGTAGAAAAACAGAAGCTTAGAAATTCAAAACATTTTTAGACAACATAGTAAAAGGCCTGACAGACAAAATCTCTGAGAAATGAAAACTTAGAGCAGACTGAACTTGCATTAATCAATGCATACAACAGGAAAATGAGACAATAGATGGATATTATGCTAGATTATTAGAATGCTTTAAACAACAATTAAAAAAAATGCATTTTTAAAAGGTTGCATTGCCTCTATCAGTAGCTTTATTACAAAGCATATGATAGATCACTGAACAAGCAGGCTGCAAGCCTTACTTGAGTATGTTAGACATGCTGAAAGACACTTTCATAGTGAAAAGAAAAAAAAAAGGCACACGTCTTCACTGCTGAAGACAGAGCTGAAGTATTTGTATTACAGTCAGGTAAAAAGGGCATCTAGCTAGGGACTGTAAACAAAATAAGAAAGCAATGACAGAAGACAAAGGAGATGAGGACTGACTATATGATAGTGATAACAATCAAAAATCATCAGGAAAGGTTAATAAACAAAAAGAAAATGTGAATGTAGTAGAGGGAATAAAGGAAGTACAAACAGATGTAGAGGATAAAAATGGAAATGAAATTTTAGATTTAGCATTGTTGAGCCTGGAGCTCTACCTAGCAGATACAAAACCAGAAGTGACACTTCTGGTGGAGGGAAGGGAAGTCAAATTCCTGTGTGACTCAGGAGCATCACGGACTTTGATACACCCCTCCAAGTTACCAAAACATTCTGAATCACCTGATTATATATTAGTAAAAGCAGCAAATGGACAGCTATACAGGAAACCACTCTCCCATAATATAGCTATAACTGACCCTGTTTCAGGTATGACTCAGAAAAGTAAAATTGTAGTTTCTGCAAAATGTCCAGTAAACTTACTGGGAAGAGACCTTGTGCAGATATTTGACATAGCAGTAGTTCCTACCATGCAGGGTATGGAAGCACAAAGACAAATGGAAGCTTTTGTGGTGTGATCAGAGGGTAAAGTCTATTATTGGTACAGCCAGGACCTAGTTATGACTGGTCCAGGGGCAGTAACCAAAGAACTGATGAACGCAGCCATCAGTAAGGTACCCTCCCTTGACACTAATCAGCAGCACTTGTTACATTGTACTCTATACTACTGTAGCACACCAGGACCTGACAAAAAATATAAGCAAAAATTGTTCAAAAAAAAAATCCTGCTGACAGATTAATATTACGAACTTTATGTTGGGATACTGAGGGAAACAGTGTAGTAAGCTGTTCATTACCTCAGGAATTCATGAAATTGTATAAGTCCAATAGACTGCCACATGTCAGTTTGACAAGAAACAAAAGTGTTAAATGGGCAGACTTAGAAAAAAAGGTAACAAAATGGGAAAACAGACTGATTTAAAAATGTCAGGACAAGGGATACAAAAACAAAAACTGAATTGGTTGACACAGACACATACAGCTGTACACTTGCAATCTAGTGAGGACAGCTGATTAGCATTTTTATTAAAAGGAAAAGAAGAGGCCTTGTGTAAAATTCCAACAACTCTGTGGTCAACAGGCAAGTTAGATGTAGGGCTTATTCAAACAGCAGGACCAGTTACAATTACCCCAAAGTCAGCTTTTAGACCACAGAAAAGACAATACCTTTTGAAAAAGGATGCAGAAGTAGGAATTAAGCCTATAATAGCAGCATTACTCAAAAAAGGAGTACTGGTAAAATCTCCTGATTCACCATGTGATACACCCCTATTTTCTGTTAAAAAAGCAAACGGGGAATGGTGGATGGTACAAGATTTACAAGCTATAAATGATGCAGTAATACCTAGAGCACCTACGGTGCCAGACCCACATACCTTGTTGAATGATTTAAAGCCACAACAGAAGTATTTTACTGTGGTAGATATAAGCAATGCTTTCTTTTCAATACCTATACATCCTGATAGTCAATATTGGTTTGCATTTACATTTCAGGGTAAAAGGTATACATATACTCAACTACCACAGGGATATTGTGAGAGCCCAATAATATTTGCACAAAAAATGGCTAGCAACCTGGCAGGGTTTACCCCACCGGAAGGTAGTCGAATTCTACTTTATGTAAATGACATCTTGCTAGCAGCACCCAGCAGCAGTGCAGGGTGGATACAGTAGCATTATTAAAATTTTTAGTAATACAAGGACACAAAGTAAACAAAAGTAAGTTACAACTTTGAAAAAAAACAGGTTAGATACCTGGGTATATCCAATAAAGGTAGAATACTAGATAAAGAAAAAAAGAGAGGGAAAAAAAAAACAGCAATTTTGCAAGCACCCAAACCAACAACTAAGAAAGAAATAATGTCTTTCTTAGGTACAACTAATTTTTGTTGGAGCTGGGTACCAAATTATTTTACAATAGAAAACAGAAGCAGAAATGGCTTTCTGCAGGTTAAAGCAGTTAATAGAAGCAGAAATGGCTTTCTGTAGGTTGAAGCAGTTAATAGCTTCTTCATTAGTTTTAGGACTTCCAAATTATCACAAACACTTCTTTCAGACCGTAGATTGTAAGCAAGGGTACATGACATCAGTATTAAAGCAACAGCATGGGGATAAGCAATGCCCCTTAGCTTACTATTCATCACAGTTAGACCCAGTGGTGCAATCTTTGCCTCACTGTGTACAAGCAGTAGTTGCAGCAGCAATGGCAGTGCAGGCTTCAGCCTCAGTGGTGTTATTCCACCCTCTCACGTTGAGAATGCCTCATGCAGTTGCAATAATTCTGCTACAAAAAAAGTTGCATACCTTTCTCCTGCTAGACATCTTTCATGTATGACCATACTGCTGAGTCAACCTCATATGAACAGTTAGCTTTACCTAAACAAGATCTTACAGATATGCCCTTGGATAATGCTGAGGTGACATATTACGTAAATGGCTCATGCAGAAGGGGTCCTACAGGGAAGAATCTGGTGGGGTATGCAGTAGTTACAGACACTGAAATTTTAAAAGCACAAACTTTGCCACACAACTTGTATGCTCAAGCAGCAGAACTGGTAGCTTTGACAGGAGCATGTACTTTAGCAGAAGGCAAGAAAGTGAACATATATACTGATAGTCAGTATGCTTTTTCTACAGTGCATGTGTTTGCACAACAATGAAAAAAATAGAGGAATGATTACATCCAGTGAAAAACCTATTAATCATGCGCAATTTATTTTGGAGCTATTAAAATCTATTCAGTTGCCTACCAAAGTAGCTATTTGTAAATGTGTAGCTCATACAAAAAAAACAACAGGATAAGATTTCAAAAGGTAATGCACGAGCTGATGCAGCTGCAAAGCAAGCAGCCTCAGACTCAGAAACTTTATTTTTGAATGAGGAATTACAACCCTCTGAGATTTTAGATTTAGAAATGTTAAAAACAATGCAAATGCTTACTACAAAAGCAAAAAAACAAAAATGGGTAAAACAAGGTGCAATTTTTGAGAATGGACTGTACATTTTCAAAGAAAAAAAAACAATATTACCGTCTAATTTATTTAGATATGCAGCTTTGTTGAGCCATGGGCAGAGCCATGTCTCAACAGGGGGGATGGTACAGTTAGTAAATAGAATATTCCAAACATATGGATACATAAATTATACAATAAAATTTTGTGCAGCTTGTCATACTTGTAACAAGCACCATGCACAAGGAGCATTTAAAAACAAGCAAGGGAGTTTCCCTAAACCACCATATCCGTTCCATACTATTTGTATGGACTTCATAGAGTTGAATAAATGTGAAGGAAAGAAATACTGTTTAGTGATCATATATATGTTTTCAAAATGGGTAGAAGCTTTTCCAACCAGAAATCCGAATGCAGCAACAGTGGCAAAGGCCCTAGTAAAGGAAATAATTCCTAGATTTGGCATACCGGAAAGAATCTATAGTGACAATGGGACACATTTTGTCAATCAGACAATTCAGCAACTTGGGAGATTTTTTGGGATTTCCTTGAGGAATCACTGTGCTTACCACCCACAGTCAGCAGGACTGGTGGAGAGGTACAATGGGATTTTAAAAAACAAGTTAAGGAAGTTGATGAGTGAGACTCAGAAGAATTGGATTTGCTGTTTACCTCTAGCATTGCTGAGCATGAGAACAGTTCCAAATGTAAAGGGTTTGACCCCTTTGAAGTAGTATTTGGAAGGGCATATTATGTGCCTCAGTGGAAAGCTCTCATGCCTGCAGAGCAGGAGGCTGACAGTTCATTAGCTAATTATATAAAAAAACTGTTAATGAATAAATCTGTTTTGCAGTTTAACTCTTTTTCAGATGAAAGACAGAACAAGAACAAAGAACTTTCAATTTGATACACAAGGGCAAAATGGCCAAGAGTAAAGCAAATAAAAAAGCAAAGCAACCCCAGAACTATTGCATAATTATTTTGTTGGCTATGCATTTGTTGACTATAAGTGTGACAATTTTTCTCTTATTGTGGTTTTTTCCTGCACTCAACCACACGAGTGAAAGTGAGAAGACGTGATGAACTGTTTATAGACTGGCATCCAAACTTTAACACATACCTGGCCATGAAACGTGTGTATGCAGAGACTATAAACATTTCAAATTGCTGGGTTTGTACAGCTATACCAACAGCATATAAAAGACTGTTAATGTCCGCTGTCCCTCTGGGGATAAATGAGACTTGGGAAAATTTGTTTTTGATACAGGAACTGTGAGATCACAGGACAAAATAGCTTTATTTTTACCTGTCACACAAAAAGGAGTTGTATGTTTCTACAAAAGTGATACCCTCCAGGTGGGCTGGAGTAATTGTAATATAACAATGTCTTATAAATGTTACATTAAAGTCAGAAGTGGGGGTACTGTTTGTAATACTATGATTCATATCTGAGTTCAATGAAAACTACATTAAATGCAGTACGTGACAATTCAGTCTTAACTAAACAATTGTCTATTAAAGATTAGAAAAATGTTTCATGCAGGGATAACACGTATTAGTACCAAAGTAATGATTTTATTTGTGGGAAAAAGGCATATGAATGGTTACCTGAGAATTGGTCCGGCAGTTGTTTTTTGGGTTATCTGGTTCCAGCAATAAGACATACTGCAGAATTACCTTTGGGTAAGATACGAAATGTAAGGGAAACAGCTCGAAAAATCTGAAGGTCCAGTTAAGAAACCTGTGAATCCAGTTGGGAAGATCGAAGCTGGTTGAAAAGACCATAATTCAGTAAAAGACAAAAATAAATTGACTCATATGGACTTGGGCAACAGTGTTATATCCTGGGCAGGAATACTACCAGCCTATGGAGCAGTCAAATCGATCTGGGAGCTGAGGAAGCTGTCAAGATTTCTCTAATAATGAGTAATGCAACTTTTTCCGCCCTAGAATTGGTGACTGATGAACTAAATGCAATGAGAACTGTTGTGCTACAAAATCGAATGTCTCTTTACTTCACCCTAGCGGCAAGAGGTGGTACACGAAGAAGAATGCTGTGCTTTTATCCATGAGAATCGTCACGAGACAAATAATCACCTAGAGGTAATTCAGCAAGTATCAGCAATGACTAAACCAGGCCCAAACCCACTGACGGACTTTTTCCAGAATCTGTTTGGGGGGTGGGGTTCCATCCTATTAAACATTTTAATTGCTATTTGTGTGGGTATACTCCTAATAGGAGCATGTGTTTACTGTGGAATTCCCTGCATAAAAAGATTAATCAAAGATTTTGTTGATATATCTGTTACTGAAACTTTTTACCAAGATTTTGAAATTAAAAGATTGATACCAAATAAAATTCTTTCTGAAATATAAAACAAATGACTTGCCTAGTTGAAAGTTCCAGAGAGGAAGAGACTAGGGAATGAAATAATGTTGTTTATGTTTCTGAATAGAATGAAAAGCATTAAAAGGAGGGAGAATGTTAGAAAAATATGTACTTAAACATATACAGAGTGTTAGAAAAATATGTACTTAAACATATACAGAATGCTAGAAAAATATGTACTTAAACATATATAAACTGTTAGAAGAATATGTACTTAAACATATATGTAGTGCAAAGTTTAGAAACAGTATAATATGTAATGCATTTGATTCTATTTAACAATATGGCAGTAGAAATGATCTTGCATATAATTGCTTGAAACTTAGCTGCAGTGTGGTTAACCTCTGACCCTGGCAGTAGCCAGCTCAGCAAGCTTATGTCTTTCAGCAGTTATTATCTGCTGGGTTAGAGAAATAAATATGTATGCATGTATATCTTTCTTCCTTCCACCGAGAAGGATGGCCTTGTGAACACTATCAGAGATAGTGTGCAGCTGCTTACCAGAGAGACAAAAGAACGTATTAAGAGATGAACTGACTAACTAATCTAAAACCTTGGAAGAAGCAGCATTTACAGGAAGACATTGTAATTGACCAGGTGCCTCGCAAGGCTGTGTTATTCTCATGGGAAAGTTTTTAAAAAGCATTACCTCAGCATCTTCTTATGAATGAAGTATTATGGACTATAGTGATGTAAATGCCCTGTGACTGACCACGTCAGTAAGGTGGGCAAAAGCTGATTGCAAATGGTATATAATTGAGGGTATTTCCTGTATAGAGCCAGTCAAAACTCTATACTTGTTTTTGTATAGTTTTTTGCCTCCTAATGTACATTAGTAAAGTAACATTGTTTGAACCTGAGCATCCTGTGTTATTGACTGTCATTTTGAAAAGCCTAATGATTTTTACAGTCTGATTTTAACAATTTATTTGACAATTTCCCTGTCCACCCTGTAGCACTCTACAATCTCCAGACCATGTAGCCCCTGGAAGGTTACCCTGGGCCTGAACACTCTTCTCCTTCTCAGTCTAGGCCTATGGTCAGCAGCAGCTCCTAGCATTTCTTCAGTTAAAAGTCCCAAGTCTGTACTCCAGTGGTGCAGAGTATGGGGTGAAATCAGATTGTAGGAGTTTTGCAACCTTTATAATGCTCTGCTGTAGGTGCAGCCTTTGTGATTGGTTACCTATGATGCATTCCACCTGCCAAGTACATCATCAAGGACTGTTAATGGCCCTAGTTCAAGTGGAAGAAGGGTCATCAGTAATTAAGATCTCATTACTTTTCTCCGGCAATTTTTTTAACAGCCTTCCTCACTCAGCACTATGGCATGCTGCACAAACACACGCCATGAATGTAAACAATGCTCAGCATTCATTGCACATGGCCCCATAAAAAATCATGCTCAGCATAGTAGCACACCATGCAAACATGCTCAAAACCAATCAAACACACACCCTAAAGGTAAACAAAGCTTAGCAACCAATGTACATACCCCCTTGTTTAGCACAGTGGCATGCAGCGCAAATAAGTGCTGCTGTGCTTCAATGAGCTTAAAAGGATGTAGACACACCCCCTTTTTTATGTCAGCTACCTCTTCTGTGGACACCAACATGTTTCTCTGCCTACACAGATGGGATCTGTGGACACGGACACCCATTTGTGCTGTTCAGTAGCCCAAGCTCATTTGTACAGAGATCTGTGCCCACTACCTGGAAACTACAAAGTTCCAGGCCCTGCCTTGCTAGCAACCACAGCAGTCTACCATTGTACATACTCCATGTAGGGTCCTATAATGCATTACTGCCACATACTACTAATTATCATTTTTGCACTTTTTAATTTGTTTTGTCTTAGCATGTGCCACATTAACACAATCTGATTATTTAAAAAATATATTAGATTATTTGCCATTAGGTTTTGGACACACAGTGGATAGTTTTGGATATATTGGTGTCTGCTATGCTATTTGTGTCCTTCTTACTGGACTTTTACAGCTCCTGTTTAACATCCTGTACATGGTAGTTTTCTGTGTACATTTTGGACACCAGCACGTGATCTTCACTGATTATCTGCTTGCTGTATTGCTCTACCACCCTCATTTGCATGCAATTCACCTTCTTATGAGGTGAATTGCATCCCACAGACCCTTCATGTTGGTGCACTCATGCACACCCCTCAGCTCTGTTTCCTGGATCACACACCTGCTTATTTTCATGTAAGCAGTGTGCCAGTATATCTACATGGAAAATAAGTCCATGTAGACTTTATTAAATTCCACCCAATGTCCTGCAAAAAGGAAATGCACACTTCCTTTAATTGGTACATTTCAGCATTTGCAGTTCATGTTTTCCCCAAAGTGATGCATGCATTTTTTAAAACAAAAGACAGACCTGCATTCATACTTCTTCACTACTCTACACAATGTTTTAGAATATTTCCCTACTGAACTTTAGTAATACACAGTTACAATCTGATGGCATAAGATATAAATGTAAATGATTACAGGGCATATAATACTTGTGTATGTGCAATGCAGTCAAATACAGGTAAACAAGATTATCCTTCTCACTTTTACTTGTAGCTGAGGAAGAAATACTATAAACTCTCAACACGAAAAGAGAAGAAACAAGAGAATTGTGGAGTATTCTTGTAAGAGTAACAGGTGTACATTAAGTATTTACTACTTAACTAACAATAGTAGACATCATTGCACATAGTTCATAGTATTATAAACAGTAGTACAGCAATGCTTATAAAACTGATTTCAGTGGTAATCCTGTAAACACAGTTACAGCTGAAAGAAATCTCAAGAAATTCAGAAACAGTTCAAAGAAAATGTACTATGCTGTCATCTTTAAGCATGATTAACTGCAGTAGTTAGTGATTTCTTTCATGTTTGTTGACTGCATACTGTAAAATGTGTTTAAAAAGTATTAAATTGAAACACAAAACCATTTAAATTCATCCCAAGTATGAATAAGCACTACTCTTACACATTTGCCCAAGTTACATAAGCATTTCCCCACACTACCCCAAGTTTATACTTAAGCACATCTCATACAAACTGCACTTCAATAAAGATGTTTTTCTGAATGTTTTATTGTCTTATCATTTGCATTGCAACAGTATTGTGTAGATTTGCTGTGCTTTTTCTGGTCTGTCTCTCCCCACCTCCTTTTTTTCTCTTTTATTTATTATTTTGCTTATGTGTTTCTTTTTACTTTGTTGTTTTGCTTCTCTCCAATTCATTTTTCTTTTATATAGTTTAAAATACATTAGGAGCAGTCCAAACATGTACTTCCCAGGCTAGGGAGACATCACACTCTGCCCCTCTGGAGCTATCCTTGCAGGGATGGAGTGGAGGTGCCTGTCCTTCAGGCACTCCAGCACATGGGAGCCTGGCAAGCCTCACTGAATGGGGGCTTTGAAATTTGGTTGAGGATGTAATTGAAGAGATAGTGAACAAGAAAATTACATCAGTCAAAGCCTCTCTTCAGTGTATAGAAGACAGAGTTGCCAGTTGTTGCCAAACACCATGCCAGTGCAGGCCAGCACTCCAACATCATGGACCTCCAATGCTATACCATCTGGCAGTGGACACGTTTAAGGCTCTGTGGACTGGGTGCACATTTGAGACTTTTTCTGCCCTTCTTCCCTTACCATTTCTCCTACACCTTCTTTCCTATTTTCCACCTACACTACCCTCTTATGAAAAAAAAAAACTTTTGAAAATTAGGGGGGTCTATCCCCCAACAAAAACATAGTGTCATCCTCTCTCATCTCATTCAGCTCAAACCCTCTTGCTGTCTCACTTGTGTTTTCTCCTCTTTTTTGTCTACCTTTTTCAATCTTTCCTAGCACCCTCTTTCTTTTCTTTAATGAAACTATCAGGGTATGCACAAAATTATACTCCTATGTGAAACTGTTCTCACCCCTTTAACTAAAAGAAAAATTGTAGCTGCTGTTGCAAATACAATTCATGATACTGCAGAGTAGTTCACACATCAGAAAATATGACTTTTATACAAATTACACATATAGAAAAAATGGCATGATTGTAGAAATTGCTTCCTGTTTCTGTATTCAAAGCAACTGCATTACACCTACCTTATTTTCTTATTCATGTAGTGATGCTGCCTGTGAATATGTGCTACACACCTGCACAGCCCCAGACTATAAAGAACACCGACATTTTTATTGCAAATAAAATGCCATAAATGGTTTAGCAAATTAAGAATACATTTATTTGATTGTATGTTTTTCTATTAAAGTCTTCTAGTGCATATGATCTTATATCATGGATGTAAAGCCAGTCACTCTGATTGAAAACCATTTCCAATTGAATTTATATAACAGATGTCCTTACTGAAACAGTTATAATATCCAAAAAAACCTTTCTCCTCCCAATTTCTTATCTCTTCTCTTTCAAAATGTATTATCAGTTCCTTGGAAATCTGAAAAGGAATCATTAAATCAAACTATTCTTTGAATTCAATATTTATTAACATAACTTGTCTAATATTTTTAAATTAAATTAACATGTATGTTAAACGAATAGGTGAATATCTATTATATTGCATATAGTTATAAAAAGCATACCATAAAACATTACAAAAATCAATCCGTAAAACATTATCTTTTATATAACCTGCATGTGCTAACATTTTCATTTTCTTTAGTTGAAAATGTGATTTATATAATGTCTTCCAATTAGAATGATAATTTCTATCCAGCCAGTACATTAATACGTTTAAATATGCTGCTTTAGTGTAAGTTTCCATGTCTGAAAATGTTATACCTCCTTTTCCCAGGCTCTTACATGATGTTTATAGGCAATTCTAGGTTTCATTGATGTCCACAAAAATTGTAGTAATATATCATTAGATTTCTTTAATTGTGATTTGAATGAAATAGCAGTGGTATGTATGATGTAGATGAGTTTGGGTAAGATTACCATTTTAATGAGTTTAAGTCTTTCTTCAAAAACTCTATATCTGATTATTCCAAATTTAGGTTAGTTTATTCATTTCTGCTCATGCTTTATCAAAATTAATATCTCTAATATCTTCCAGGGTTTCCCAAAAATATTCCAAGATATTGCATTTCTATAGATTCCTTACATAACATTTTCCCTATAACTTAATTTGAAGATATAGTGTTATTATTGATTAGTAAATATCTAGTTTTATCTTTATAAAAACAAAGACCCAAACATTCTTAAAATCTTCAATAATATTAAATATTTGAAGAATAGTGTTGTCTAAATCGAAAACTGTTAGAAAAATGTCATCAGAAAAAGCAATAGTGACTATAATTTGTGATCAAATATATACAAAAATGTTATTTTTCTTGTAAACAGTTAATTATAGCCACTATTTCTAGTGAAAATACTGGAGTTTTTTTTTTTTTTTATAAATAGATCTTTATAAATAACTGTCCTACAGAGTTAGCAAATGTTTAGCACAGGCTTATACATTTACCGGAAATGCTAATGACTAATGGTAATAACTGTATACTCAAACACCATACTAAATCCTAGCAAATATATGTAAGAATAATTGATTTCTTTATTGTATCCTAGATATTATTTATATTTCAGATGTCATGTTTTCAGTTATTATAAAGTCATGTTTTTAGTATATTAGCACTTTATGACAGGGAAAGAGCTCAGTAATATCTATGACTTGTGATAATACTCGACAGTGGCACAGGAAAATAACTTTCTTGGCTGACGTAAGCCAGGGAACCTTGTTGGCTAGGCTTACGTAGGCCCTTGGACCGATAGCCTAGTACCTACCTATGAACCTATGAGTTTCAATATTACCCTATTACTATGGTAGATATTTACAGCTATCTCTATCTTAATTTGGTCTTTGAGTCATTCACTTTTAAGACCTGTCATCCATAGTAAGTTTTATATAAATAATATTTTTTTAATTTTTTTTGTCATTTTAACTGATGCAGTTAATTATTATTGATTTTAGTCAGTTATTTAAACATCTGCTATTCCAAACATTTAGCAGTTAATTAAGGACAAATATGTCTTATGGAATATTTCTAAAAATCTATGTTAACATCTTTTGGGAATGGCACACACTCACTATGTGCTAACATCCAATTCTTGTGAAGTTTTTATTTAGTGGGAGTTTGTCATGATAAGATTTATTCAGAGGGTAAGTAAATACAAATGCTAAATGATTCTTTGATTTGTTTTGCCATTTTTAAGTTTTCATTAGAACTAATACAGATGACATGCTTAGGGATTTTGGGTAATCATTTAGATTGTTAATAAAACTAATGTTTCCTTAGTCTATTAAGCAGTAAATCCAGATTATATATATATCCTAATATGTCTCTTGCTTCCTTAGTGAATAATTACTGTATAAATGTTTAATGTTTCTAATAATAGTGTATGTAACTCATCTCTAAAACCTAACTGGAACCAATATCTAATTAGTTGTTTATCACTACTATTTGTCTCTTAAGTTATAATATAGTCTCCATTTTTTTACTCTGTTTTCATGGGCTCGAACCAGCAAAGGTTGATGGTTGGGATAGGTAGTCTAGCAGATTTAGTTTTGTTTGCTAAACTAGGAATGTATCTCATTCCATGTATAGGGTGTATTAAAGTTTATATCAGAGTGAAATACGCTAATTTTTCTGTTATTTAACTATTTTCTAGCTTTGAAATGCCCGACACATTTGTTTTACTTTTATCTTTCATGAGGAAAGTTATTTGGATTGAGATAAATAGAAATACAACAATTGATATACTATTGTCTATTCGGGAAGAGTATTATACATACAGGATTCTATTAATACAAGTTCCTTTATTATTTGTTATCTTTAAAGAATTCTGATATGGATTTAACTTTGATATCCTTAAATACTAATGGCTTAAACAACCCATATAAGAGAGCTAACCTACTAAGGTATCTTAAACTAAACAAGGCTCAAGTATTTTTTCTCCAAGAGCAACACTTTGAAATAAATGACACATTTATGTGGGACCCTAAGGAATACACAATACTTGCTCAATCTTCTTATAAAAATAAGACCAGAGGAGTAACAATTATATGGAAAAATACTTTCTTAAATCCCCAAATCATTTACAAACATGTAGATAATGATGGACTCATGGCCTTAGTTATACTTAAGTTTAATAATAGAATTTCGACCCTGGTTAATTTATACTGGTTCCCGGGTATGAGGGTTGGACTAGCTAAGAAACACTTAGACTTTATTGCAACTACTTCAAAAGGTAATATTATACTAGGAGGTGATTTCAATTGTATCACAGATATTACAGAAACTACCAATAGGAAATCTCCTAGACTGTTGTCTTCAGCCGAACAGTAAAAAAAAATGGACAGAAATGTTTAAATTAAAAGATACCTTTAATGATTTGGGACCAAATTTCTTTACTATTCTTGTGCCAGGACTATAGACATGGTACCCAAACTAGAATAGATAAAATTTATATCTTACAAGATCTTTATTCTAAAATCTTGAAATTTTCAATACAACCTTGTGCCTTTTCAGATCACAATTCCCTGTTCTTAACAATACACTTGGAATTCAATCAATTAGTTATTACTTCAAGGATTCCTTCATATATCACTTAAAATAAAGATTTTAAATCTTGGATAACTTGTGAACTTCAGCTTTTCTTAGAGATTAATTGTAAACCTAAAGCAAACACAATTATGGTTTGGAATTCTCTTAAGGACTGTCTATATGGTAAAACCATTAGCTGGAAATAAAATTAAAGAATGGGACTCAGAGTTACAGCAAATCCAAAATCAAATATTATCTCTTAAATCTAATAAAAACGTAATTGCTTCAGATAATAATAAGAAAATAGAAGACGCAAATAAATACAATGAAATATTATCCCATAAAACTAATTTAGGTATGGAAAAACTGAAACTAAATTCTTATGCTACCTCTCCTAAGTATCTTCATAACCTATTTATGAAAGTTAAGATACAATAAAAAATTAATAACATTGATGGTATCTTTCATGAAGGGAAAAGGAAAAAAGTCTCGGACATAGAGGACCTTCTGGAGGCTTTTAATTATCATTATGCAGAGCATCATAAAGATAAAATAAGTACAAACGAATGTGAAAAGTTAGAGAATATAGTTCCCAACATATAAAACAGATGCCATATGCTGCCCTGTTAAAGAAACTCCAGCTCTACTCAGTGGCATACCGCCTGCGCAGAGGCGATCTGTGCCTGACGTATAAAGCCATGTCCAACCCCCGAATTAATGGACATGCTGCACCTCAGAAAATCCAAATCCCATCGAGCTACCCGCTCGAGAGACTTGAACCTCAGCACTGAAATAAATAGGACATGCTGGAGGGACAGATTCATAACCCAGAGGCTCCCTTCACTCTGCAATAAAATCCCAGTCCAGGTTAGGCAGAGTCCCTCATTCACTCTCTTCAAGAGGAATCTTGATGAGTGGATGGGAGATCGTAGGTTTACCCCAGGTATCACTTCTGTGTCACTGTTAGACAGAGGCACAGTATACTAACTGCAAAAAAGGGCATAGCAAAATTAATTTAAAATGTGTGGCAAAAGCCAAACACACTCTGGCTAGGCTTATAAATGCCCTAGGGCAGATAGCCTAGTATGAACCTATGAACAAGAATTCCTGAGGAACTTACATTAGATCTACAAAAACCTATTTCTCAAAAGGAAATTACAGATGGGATTAAAGGAAGTAAGTCTAATAAAGCACCTGGAATAGATGGCTTAATTATCGAAATGTATATATTGTTCACTTCTTCTATAATCTCTCTGCTACATAAAATCTTTCTTGAAGTTTAAACATTAGCAAATATTACTCCTTCTTGGAAATATTCTCTAATTTCCCCTATATTAAAAGAGAATAAGGACCCTAATCATTGCAACACATATAGACCAATTTCTTTGTTGAATAATGATTATAAACTATTTATGTCAGTTATGGCCAATAGATTGAAAATACCCATATCTAAAATAATTAATGAAGACCAAAGTGGTTTCATACATAACAGGCATATACAGGATAATATTAAAATAATATTAACTCTGATAGATTACCTCCACAGAGGAAACCATGAAGCATTGATAATAGGTCTAGATATTCAAAAGGCCTTTGACTACATAAATTGTGGTTATTTATTTAAAGTCTTACAGTTATTTGATCCCTCCTTTTTTATAACAATGATAAAGAATATCTATGAAAATAATCTAGCATATGTCAAATTAGGTCACTTTACTTCCAAAGCAATCCAAATCACTAGAGGTTCTAGACAAGGATGTCCCATGTCCCCTATCCTGTTTGCTCTGGCCATAGAAATACTTGCCATTTTAATATGTAATAATGCAAAGATAAGAGGTATAAATATATATATGATCAGTTGTTTGTCTTTTCGGCTTTTCCCGGTTAGGGGTCGCCACAGTGGAACTCCGGTCCGCTAATGATTGGCAGTCTATTTTTATGGTGCCGAGTTGCCAGCCTGACGCCCAACCTTCAGCGAAGGCACGCCTATTCTCACATGTCTTTTGGAGGCCACTCGACCACTGGGAGGACATGCAGACTCCACACAGAAGGCACTCCAGCTGAGAATCAAACAGGAGAACCTCTTGCTGTGAGGCAACAATGCTACCACTGTACCACCGCAGCTTATGACCAGTATATTTCTAAAATAATGTTGGCTGATGATGTCTTACTTACCTGACCCAACTCTAAGGAAGTGTTAGGTGAAGTGGATATAGTAACAATAAATTTACAAAAAATCTCAGGACTCTCCTTCAACAAATCTAAATCAAAATATTTATCATTAAACAAAAAAAGAACATACAGGTTCCAGTTAATCATATTATTGGAAACCAAGTTTCAACTCTAGACTATTTAGGAATAGTCCTAGGCACGAATATAGAGGAAACCTTACAGCTTAACTATGCTAAAGCCATAGACTTAATCAAGACATTAATAAGCAAATGGAATCATTTGTTTATAACATTTGATGATAGGTTACAACTGATAAAATGGTTTTGTTACCTAAAATATTATATATAGCGCAAGCCCTTATACTTCCACCAGGAAATAAAATCCTTAAAGAAACCACTTCAGCTCTGATGAAATTCCTATGGTACCAAAAAATAAATAGCGTGGCATATTTTCATCATATCAGAAAATGGGGACAAGGGGGAGGATTAAAATTCCCAGAGAATGAAACTTATATAAAAGCATCTATAATTAAAATAGTGATGAATTGGATAAATCCTAGATACTCTTCCAAACGGAAACAGTTACACTCCATTATACTAATGAATGAAAAATATTTATCAAAGAATGCTTTGGTAACTGACAAAGATAAGATATGGCACTATTTAAGTTTAGAGTTACAGTATAGTACAACAAAATTAACTAAACTAACACTAAGAAACAATATTTTTGATGTGTTTAGAAAATTCATTAACACAAATTTAGATATAAAACTGTGGCATAGATTTTTAATTCCATTCACTATTACAAGGGATTTCCCTGATTAAACACATAGAGAGATTTTTGGTTTATGGGAAAATAATAACCTATTTTGTTGGTTGCAATGTATTGAAAACCGACAAGCTTTGAACACACAAAGTATATTGTCAACCTATGGACTATCCCATAATGACCGGTTGGTTCTTCAGAGTGTCACAGCATACACTAAGGATCTGTGTAGAATAATAATAACTCATCCTTCAAAACCATACCAAAAATTGTAAACTGGATTTTTGGAATTCTTTATAATAATATCAATGTTAAGAATGAATTACCATATCTATATAACACTTTAATTGTCTATAAGACAACTCCTAAAGATTCTTACTGGCAACACCTAACTAAAGGGTTTCAAGTATCATTATCAATGGAAGATAAAACAAACATTTTATTTTCAGTTAAACTAATTTCTTACTCACAATTCTGGAGGAGTTTTCATTGGAAATTTATACACAGATCATTTTTGACACATGAGAAACTCTCAGAAATGAACCCTTCAAACAGCAAGTTATGTTGGAGATGTCATCTGTCCACTAATGCTGACTGGTCTCATATTTTTTATGACTGTACTAATATTAAACCATATTGGAATGAGATTAACAAATTTCTTTAAGCTATCTATACTGGTATATTTGTTTTGACAAAGTATTTAATTTTATTGAATGTTGTTAATAGTAATAATATGAAGAAAGATGATCTGTATTTGTTGTGGACAATGTTAACAATAGCCAGAAAATGTATAACTAGAAGATGGCACTCTAATGTAGCACCCACAATGGAGGAATTCCTATCATCACTGAAGAAATGCATACTAATGAAGAAAAGAGTTAAGAACTTTTCCTAAGCCATTGGTTAATAGTCCGTGGAGGAAAGTTTTGAATTTGATTGCTACCCTACAGATGGAACCAAACGCTTCCTAACTATCATAGCTTATATATTAACTTATTATTTAACAACAAATGTTTTTATCTGAATCATTTTTGTCAGGCTGAATGTAAATATTGTAAATAGTTATTGAATGTTATGAATATATTAAATTATTGTAGTTCATCAAAATAAAAATCCTTTGAGTAAAAAAAAGAAAAAAGCATTATCTTTGATTGATATTGGTCTCCTAAATGAAATCCGAGAATATTTTTATTAGAATTTATATTTATAGCTGGTATTTCTATCCCTAAAGCAAATAAGATGGGTGATAATGGTCATACTTGTCTGGTCAATTCTAGAATGAGAAATGAATCAGATAAAAGCAAATCTATTTTAACATAAGCTTTATTTCACAAATATATATATTAACACTATGAATTCCTGAGAGAATCCAATAACATTCCAAAGATTTAAAAAGGAAATGCCAATTAATCATGTCAAAAGCTTTTTTTTAATATTTAGACTTATTAAGGCTAAATCATTATTCATTTTATTTGCTAGATATATTATTGTCATTACTCTTTCAATATTATCTTACATTTGTCTTTTAGGCATAAAACATGTTTTATCTTCATTTATTAAGTTAGGTACACATTTTTTAAATATGTCCACTAAATTATCATTAAGATTTTGTAGTCCACATTTAAAAGCAATATTGATCTACAACCAGAATATAGGGATGTGAATCTGTGTTATTTTTGGGTAAATGGGATCCAAAGAATATTTTAATGATGAAGGGGAAACAAATGTATTTTGTATTATAAAATAAATGTAATACTTTTGGGGAAATATTTTATAAAGTTCAGGGATTATACAATTTATGTCTGGAGCTTCACTGGGTTTTAATATTTTAATTTTTCTTTCATTTCAAATATAGATTATTTTAAGTAATGGTATTCTGTATATGAGAAATTTTAGGGATTTTTTGTTTATCAATAAACTTAAGGATGTGTATATCATTGTTTACTGTACTCTTATCTGAGACATTTAATTTTTCTAATAAAGTTTAAATTAATTGAGAATATCTTCAATGTTCATTATAAATTTGTTATTTTATATATTAAATTAAATTAAGTTTATCTAATGCTATACATGTTTTATGCCTAAGTATTGTCTGATCTTGTTTATTAAGAATCTCATTTTTTTAATATAGATTTACTACCTTTGTGAAAATCTTTTTTTTTTCTTTTTGTGTCAGTTTTATGTCTTTTTCTTAGTGTTGAATTTCCTTTTTAAACCAAGACAGAACACTAGCATATAAATAAGCTTTATAAGAGTCCCATGCCATTAATAACATTGCTTTTTCTTAAAGAGTAGTTATATAACAGGGATTATTTTTTTATTTAGTTATATACACTGGAATGATTGTAGTATATGTAAGCATTTTGTAATTTACTTTTAATTTCATGTAAAGAGTATTATGATCAGAGACAGGACAGCATACGATTTTATCATTTATAATTATAGAACTAATTTCCTGAGATATGGAAATTTTATCAGTTCTAGAATGTGTATCAAATACATGTGATTAGTAATAAAAATGTAATGAGTTGGAATCTTTTAGACAATAGGCGTCAATGAAGACTAAATTCTCTATCTAATTTTTTAATAATTTTGCAGACGCTAAAATGCTGGGATATTTGAGATCACTAATTTGAGATTTCTGTACTATACAATTAAAATCTCCATCTAATATTATGTTTCCTTTCATGTTATCTAAGATGTTATTTAAGTGAAGTTTATCTTTCTTGCTTCCTATTCCTGGAAACAAATATAAATTTACCAAGGTCCAGATTGTTTCATGAAACTTTATTACAATCATTGTAAATAATCTGCCTCGGTCCTTTTTTTAGTATAATTTTGGCATTACTGTCTTTTTTCTTCCAGAGAATCATTGTTCCTCTTCTTTTAGATTAATATATTGATTGAGATGATATCTCATAGTTTGAAAATGTAATTGTATCTTTATCTTCATTTCTAATATGTGTTTCCTGAAGAAATACTACCTGTGCTTTGATAGTTGAAAGCTATTTCATTAATTTGCTCTTTTATTCTGGCTATTCAGACCATTTATATTTAAAGAAATATTATCAAAAACCATATAATATTGAAATGATTGATTATTTCCACTTAGAAAGTATTTTATAAAGTATACACATTCTGTTGTTATACAGATTTATCTATCCTGTTTCCCAGCTTACATCAAATTTTAAATAATAGAATTATCTGAAAAACATCAACATCCTTGAATAGAGTTAACTTAGTGGTATACAAATTAAGTATTTTATTAGTAACATATAATTCCTAAAACAAAGACACTCATTTCAATATAAATACACTCTGCCCATAGAATCCATTAAGAGTTCTAGTTCAATCAAACATTTCTGAGTGAACTAATCCAACTAGCCAAATCTAGCCAAAGTTATATTTTATTATAAGAAAAAAAGAGTATGTATGTCTCCCTAGCCTAGATCTGTATATATATATATATATATATATATATATATATATATATATATGTATGTAAGTATGTATATATATATATATATATATATATATATATATATATATATATATATATTTCCCAGTCATTCAACCATTCTATTCCCAAATTAAAAGAACTCACCTTGACATTTACTTACTATTTTATAAATCTAGTTTTTTTTTATTCTTAAGCTGTAATGTTCACCTTTGTATTTATTTTTAGATGACTTACTAAATTACAATGCATCTAGTTACTTTATACAGAAATCGTCAATATTATCTTCCAATGTCCCAACAACAAAGGCATATGTGTTGTCTAAAATAATCTTATCTATGAAATAATATAGTTATTCTTAGAATGTCTATTTGGTCATTGTTATTTACCATAATCACAATTAGTATTAGATTTTTATGCCCATCCATCCCAAATCATTCCTAGAGTGTGTAATAAATTCAATTAAAATTTTTCTTTCCCTCTGTTAAAATTGCTCATAAAATGTCTAACAAACTATATCTAAGAAATTAAAATACACACTAAACTAAAGGAAATATCTTTCTCCTACTAAGCTGTTTGTTAAAATTGTAAAGTGAAATGGATTTCTATTCTATTGTATGATAAAAGTATTACATAAATATATGTAATGATATATTGAATTACTTAAAATCACAAATTATTTTTTTATATTAATTCATAACAGATATTATAAAAATTACAAAGATATTTATATAAGCTTCCAACTACTGAGTACTCAACTGATAATGCCATCTTTAACAATCATATTGAGGCATCAGTGTTGTAAATCTGTATATGAACAGCAAAACAAGTTAACATGTACAACTACTCCTCTCCACTTACTTATATTTTAACTTATTATCCTAAGCAGATTATTAAATAATATTGCAATTTATAAAGCATTTAATTCATTTATAAATATATAATCATAGGTCATATATATATTCATCAATATTTACAGATGACTTTGCCATATACATGTTAGAAATCTGTTATTTATTAGGAAATAATGAAGAGGTTAACTATAAACATGAAATACGTAATCCTGTCCCCTTTTAAAGTTATTGGCTCTTATACTTTGTTTATTTATAATTTTTAAAATTTATTCCATTTGAATGTATTAGGTGCCATAGCAACAATGAGCTTCCATACACTCATTAGAGCGAAAATATAGTTTAAAAAAAGAAGTCGGAAAGATCTCTCATATGATTAAACCAAGACAGAGAAACAAATTCAGTTACTCAGCAACACTTCTTACATCACCAATCTCCTTTCGACCTGTGACTCAAAACTCATTCATATACTGACTCATCTCATTTTCCTTCCCATTCACTTTCAATCACAGAAAACCCTGCCCTGCATCAGTCCTCAATTCCGCAAACAATTGTACCACAGGAAGACAATGGCATGCCAAAACCAAATCCCACATTTAAAACGCATTTGATCACATAATGCAATGAACTAAGTTTGCTCCAGCTCTTCTTAAGCATATGAACATCCTTTATATTGTCATTATATATGCTAGTCATAATTCCCTGTCAGTAATATGTCTCCATAGTCATGCGACTTAATAGTTCAAAGTTTTGCAAATATACTGTGAAAGCCACATTTTCAGCTTTAATATAACACTTTTAAACAGTTTCTGTATGGGGCC
This sequence comes from Protopterus annectens, assembly GCF_019279795.1. Taxonomy (NCBI): domain Eukaryota; kingdom Metazoa; phylum Chordata; order Ceratodontiformes; family Protopteridae; genus Protopterus; species Protopterus annectens. The sequence continues at coordinate 1,512,972,201 of NC_056733.1, forward strand.
TCACCTTTCTTTTACCTACTATTAGTAGGGGTGCACCTCATCTCTGCTAGTTATGTATAGTAACTTTTTGATCACTGGTTCCTCAAATAATGAGAATATACCAAGACAGCATGAACGTGGAATTAACATATAGTCTATTTGTAGTTAATTCTCCTTGTTATGACATAGATATAGCAAAGTTATAGTTGAGAGTTATAACCTTTTCATTATGAACTTATTAATTTCACACTGCAAATCTGATGATACATCTGATACAAACATATTAAACCGTACTGTCTCTAACATTCAGTCCTCTAGCAATTCACTATTTAGTAATTTTTCTTGACAGTTCCTCCTCATTGGTCACTCTGTACTCAGCTCAAACAACATGTTTCATTAAACCAAAGATAAGTAGTGTATATGAAGCACCAAGAACTATACAACCGCAATAAGAATGTAATGTTCAGTAGGTGCAGACAACTCTCCAATCCAGTCCACTGCCCCCAGAACTCCCACTCCCACTCCCACATACTATGTCTGCCATTCCTCTATGATGCATTCCTAAAATCCAAACACTCATTTTCAATAATATACTACTCCTCTCTTCCACCTTGTCGATGACCAGTTTATAAAATAGAAACAAGTTGAACACACAGGAAAGAGATGGCAATCTGGGGATGGGGAAAATATGAAATGCCAAAACAACCTAGAAACAAGCCAGGCAAATCTACCAAGTTGCCTCATCACCAAACCAAAGCAATAAAATGCAGTGAGTACATTATCTTACTTCATAAAGAGTCAGAGATTCTGAGGTAAAAAATGCTTTTACTGAATAGTATAATTTGATTGTAAAGTAACAACCTTTTTATAGAATGTTTGTTGATGTAACTATGACGTCTTCTTGGTGTTGTGTGAAATCACACCATCTGTCATCAACTACAGAAACAGAATTCAGAATACACCAGACAACCAATCAAAATCCAAAGTCTCAAGCCATTATAGCTGTATATTATACACTCAAAGAAATAAATTGCCATCTCATAATCCATGCATAGAAAACAAGGGCACAGCAAATACCAACCAGTACAGTCAAAATATATCTGCATAGATGCAGCCATGACCAATACTTGTGCCATCACTTTTCAGCATGTACACAAGCAGCAAGCCATTCTTCTTCTTCTTTCAGCTTTTCCCAGTTAGGGGTCACCACATCGGATCACCTGTCCACTCCTAGATTGGCAGTGGAGTTTTACAGTGTCAAGGTGCCAGCCTGACACCCAACCTTCCACAGAAGGCACACATGCACATGCACTCATGCCTAGGGCCAATTTAGAGTGTCCAATCCACCTACAGCATGTCTTTGGTACATGGAGGAAACCCATGCAACCACAGGGAGGACATGCAGACTCCGAACAGAAGGCACCCCAGCTGAGAATTGAACCAGAGAACCTCTTGCTGTGAGGTGACAATACTAACCGCTGCACCACCATGGCCACCCCACAAGCAGCAAGCCATTAGAGAGGAAAATTAAACAACCCAAGAAACAAGCTGCAATCATATAAAAACATATGTCACATTCTGACCTCTCATTAAAATACTTCATATTTTCTTCAACACCTTCAGTTGATTCTCTACAAGTTACAAGTGTATTTAAACTGTCACACTATAAATAATTTTTTAAATGGAAACTGAACTTAGACAGTCCACATTACTGGAATATGTGTACAAACATAAATAATTCCAAAAATAAGCTGACACAGACACAACCACAGTATCCAATTCAGAAACTTTACTAATTGTGCATAGAACACAAGCTCTTCCACAACATTAGTTTCATCAGGTGTATAAACAGCACAATAAAACATAGCACTTAAATAGCGATAAAATCACAATCACATGATACACTCCAATCAAGATTTAAAAGCACATAGCATACTTTCCATCAACACATAAAAATATATGTTAAAAATTTTTATTACATAAAAAATTCAAACATATCTATACTAAAACCATAATCCACTAAAAAACTCAAAATTATCTCCTAAGGGATCTACTTTTAAGCTGGGGTCTAAGGGGTATGGGCTCATTGAGGCCATGCCCTGAATTACCTCTCATCTTGACAATCCAGGTGGATTCTAGATCTTCTGTTTTATTACACACATCACCTAACCTAACACTCTCTACTACTCTGCCAATAACCAAAAACTTAAACATATGCGTAGAGTCCATACTTATAACATGCTTAGCAAGTGCATTAACCTTATTCTGCCTATTTATATTATACACGTGTTCCCATATACGTTATTTAAGTGTTCTATTGGTCTTTCTATATAAAACTTCATACATTTTTCACAATGAGCAAGATATACAACATGCTTGGTATGACATGTAGCATGTACCTTGAACGTATATGTTTTTTTCTTTTCAGGATGATAAAATTCACCACTGTTGTCAATATAAGCACGAAAGTTACAGTGGCCACATGGTCTAGTACCAAAATCACTGTCCTGAATAGGAATCTCCCTAGGATGGCATTGTCTTCTTTTTAAAGACTTAGTATTCTTAAACTGAATTCTGGGTTCATAATCAATAAACCTTGCTATCTTAAGGTCAGTAACCAAGACCTTCCATTGCTTCTGAATGATATCCACATATCGAGAGATGTTTCCTTTTGTAGAAAGCATTGCATTAGCTTATTTTAGTTGTTAGCTTTCCTAACAGCAAAAGTAACTAAACAAAAAAATATTTCTTCCACCTGTTAAGGACACGGGCTTCATTGCATCAGTATACTATGATAGCCAAACCATACACAGGATGTAACACACATATCTAACTGTTTGCATTTTAATATCTGTTTTCTTGTCACAGCATTAGTCATCTTCTTTTTTGAAGTGGATTATGATTACATTTTCTGACTTGATAGTACAGGAGATAAAGATGATGCATCTTTAAACAGATCCTATCCCTTGCACCTACTTTACATTTACAAGAGAGAAATCAAAAAGTTATACGCATTTTACATAACAAATGTGTTGCCAGTAGGAAATAAGAAAGAAAGAAGAAGAAAAAACATAACAACTTTAAACCTGTTTTCTTTCTAGTATCACCCCTGGCAGCAAAGGAGGTTTCAGCAAACAAACAGATGTGGAAGTTACTGTAAATCAGAGTGCCATAGAAGTTGATGCAGAAATGAGTAGGGTGGTGGTAGACTTTTCCATCCATAACTTTAAGCTTAACTAATTCATTAATTAATCATTTTCCAGTTCTCAGCTTGAGATTTTGTCTAAAGGATTTTCACCTTTGCTGGCACAAGAGGTTTACCTTGTTTATAAGATTTCAGGAATTAAATCTGTTTACTAGGCACTGAATTTACATAATGTGTTAAAAATGTGCCTACTTTGAATACAGAGCTTGCAGAATAGTTTAGGAGAAAATATACACTTAACCCCTCTTAGTTTATTTATTTTATTTATTTAGTTATGTATTTATTAATTTATTGGCATTTCATTATCAGAAAAGTCTGACAGAGCAGCACTCTTTTCAGCAGATGCCCCAACAGAAAAGCTCTATTTTTACAGATGCTGTAGAAATCAATAATTTGCATTGTTTCCTCATTTGCAGTCAGTTGCATTCATGCACAATATTTCTATTATTCAGACAACATTGACATCAGTTACATCATTATCAAACAGCTTTTTTTAAAAACAATTGCATGAATTGTATATGAATATTTTTAAAGATACAGGGAGGTATATGCAGTGCAGTATCATCAGCATGCATAGACTGTCAGGTTTTAAGTAACAGTATTTGTTACTATAAAGAGCTGTTCAAAATCTAGGACATAGGACTATAAGGTAAAGAGCCCAAAGAAAGGAAGGAGGGGAGGAGGCAAAAGGAAGATAAAGGAGATGAAATGATAGAGGAGGGTATAGCTGTAATAATAGTAACTTAAGTTTTGTGCAGCAGAGTCATTGGACAAATTCATATATTAATATCAGTTTAACCAGGAGTGGTACAAGTACAGAGCCATTTCTCTATCAGGTGTTGCTGCAATTAGCATTTATCAAAGCAGTGTGAATACAGGGAGTATCCTGTATAACTGTTAGGCTTAGTTATGGAGAGTAATGCTTTGTTAGTGGAGTGCAGTGATCTCTTCATAGTGTAAAGCTCTATGTTGTAGAAAAGAGAAAGGGATTTTTCAGGGCTGTACAGTAGTCTGAATGCAGTAATTAACTGTGTGTACAATAGAAAATTATATAGTTTGAACCAGATTAATTATTTTAGAGAGAGAGGCAGTAATATTATCTATATTGTTGGTTGGTTTGGCTAATTTATTGTAGCATTGTTCTAGTTTGACTGATAGAGAGGATGACATTCTTCAGAATTCGAGAGGCATATAAATTGGTGGGCAGCAGAAAAGACATGGCTATGTTTTGCCAGGCAAATTAAGTAAGGTAGTGTTTTACTCTATATAGGGAGTTTAACTTTTGTTGTGTCTTCTTTATGGCTTGCTGCAGGTGGAGATCAAATTTCAGATGGTTGACTATAATCACAACCAGTTGATTGGTGTGGGATATCAGTTCAATATTGGTCTTGTTGGATGCCAACATATTAAAGGTATTTTCTGGGGTCAAGGAAAAAGAGAGAGAGTTATGGAAGTGAACAGTAATAGTTTAGTTTTTTTTTTTTATTTTTTATTTTTGACAATTCAGGAGGAGTTCTGGTTAAGTGTTTGGAGCATAGGTAGTATCCTAGCAGCACGTGGCAGAGTGGAGTAGTTGGTGTATTCTACTATGGTGGTCCCTTTGGCTGCTTTATTTAGGTCATCAATAAATAAGTTTGTGAATTGAGAGGTTTTAATGAAAGAAAAATTTTAGTGTTTGTATTTTAAATGCATTTTCATTTCAAGATGGATTTCTAATTGTTTTATTCTGTTTCTGATTATCTGTTTCCTGCCAACACAAAAGTGCCAACATGGCAAGTGAAGAAAGTTATTTTTTGAAATTCATAGCTTGCACTTAATATGGAAAGGCAGAGAAAGAGAGTCAGGAGTGCTCAGCAAAAATAATGTCGAGAGTTCATTTGTAATAGCTGAACAGTTGCATTATGATTGTAACACATTTAATCAGAAATAGTATACAATACTCATGTTTTTCATAACTCAGGGAGTCAGGACCTTGATTTCATGGTGTGTTTTCTGCAATAAATGGGATTATTATTCTCTGTTGAACTGTGTTGTCTGAAAAGTTGTTCTGTACCTTGACAGTTAAATGCCATAAGATCTAAAATATTTCAAGCCATTTGTCTGCTACCACACCAAAAATTGTCTTTCAGCCCACTGTGACAGGTTTTCTGTCTGGCAAGTTTCTGTTGTAGCAATACATAACTTTATTTTTCATATGTTCATTTGAGATTGTAGTCTCAAAGTCTCAAGATGTAAGATTCACTAATGATCTCTACACTCGAATAATTGTATGTGAGAGGATAAATTATATGAATCTGGGAAACTGTATGTAAGATTAGTCCATTAAACTAATAACACAAGTTTTTTTTTTTTTTTTTGTATATCAAAGTTCCAATCAAAAAATAACAAGAACTGGATGGACCCAAGATGGTGGAAGTGTAACAGCTTCCCTGAGATGCTCTAAAGCTTCTAAGTTAAAACTTAGAGAAAAGGGAGAAAAAAAGAAACTTAATATTAACTAATATTACTTTTAAAATACTGAAGTGACATTTGGTGATTTTAAAATACATAGAAGAAGCAAAATTCCAGCAAACCTCTTCTTATAACTTGTGCTCATAATTTCAAATCAATTCATCCAGAACTTCTTCTGTGAAGGTGAACAGAAGAAAATAACTTCAACAAGTTTTGACATCCTTACAGGAACTAACATTCAAAATTGATAGCTTCCAGTCAAAACTCGGCATACTACTAGAAAATGATTACAAACTGAACTGTTAAAGAATATGACTGAAAATCAAAATGCAACAATAGAAGAGATGGAAACTGCCTTAAACTACTTCACTGGATGAGTTAAAGAAGAAGAGAACCAATCTGAGTTTTTATTAAAACAAAACAAGTGGCTGCTAACAAGGCTGAAGAATTAGAAAATGTAGAAATAGAGAAAGAAGGTGTAATTTAAGACTATTTGGAGTTCCTGAAGAGCTTACAACATGGATACCTTAAATATTAGACTTACAAGGAGGCTTTTCTTTTTGAACAGAAAGAGCACATAGGTCAACTGGGCAACCATTTCCTACAAAACCTAATGCTATTCCAAGATCTATAGTGGTAAATGTCCTTTCTTTTTTGGACAAAGAACTTGTTCTAAAATCTGCCTTGTCTAATGCACCTCTGAAAATAGGGGATTTTTAACAGTCAAAGAGGGAAATTACTTTGTTTCTTCTTTTAACTTACACTCATTTTCATGGCAAGAAATGGAATTTATTACAACTAAAATGAAAAGTAATCAAAAAAATATGGTAATGGTAATTTAAACAAGAAACAGAAAACATTTTCTCCAAATGACTCTACAGATAAAGAAAAGAAGAAAATGTGAAGTTCTTTCTACCATTCTAAAGGACTATAGAACTTTCTTGTTAAAACAACCAGTATTGTGGGTCATTGTATTTTCTCTTACAAGTAACAGCAATATATTGGAAGAAAATAAAGGAGGAAAAAAGATTAGTCAGTATATATAGTCTGGTACAAGCAATCAAGGTAGATTAACACTACTTATGAATACATAAATACACACACACACACACACACACACACACACACACACACACACACACATATATATATATATATATATATATATATTGTATTACATTCGTTTTGAAACTTTGAAAGTGTAATAAAAAATAAAAATAAAACAATTTGTTTTTACATTTTTGCAAGGGGGCAACCCCCCCTGCACCCCCCACTCCACCTGCTATATAAATATACTAACTCCAAGATCTCACTACAGTGAGGAAAACAGTAACTTTTCCATTCCATGCTGTATGGTGATCTCCATTCAAAACATTCAAAGTTTCAAAACTTCAATCTTATGGCTTCGACCATTTGCAGTTCAAAGTTTTGAAACTTTGAGATTGTAAAGGAGATCCATTTTGTGTATATTGTGTTGAATATATAGACTTTACTTAAACAACAGTGCAATTACAGGTTAAATACTTAGAGGAATAAGAAAGCCCATATGGTAGAATAAAATAACACTCTCCTTGTGAAGTAAATCCACACACTTTATATATATATATATATATATATATATATATATATATATATTTATATACACATAAATGTGTAGATAGATACATATATGTGTACATGTTAATGGTTTTTATTATTTGACATGAAGGTTATCATTTATTCTGTAGAAAACTGTAGCTCCCATCTCTATTTAGTTAGACCATCCTATTACCAATGGAAGATATTTAGGTGTATGATTTCACATCTGGCCTAATCACAAGTCACAGGTAATAGAGGTCTCTGGCCAAATCCATAGTGGAGGCAGAACTACCATGCCAGGATGAAAGCTGTTATATATTAGAGAATTCTGCCAGAATTCTCTGTGAACGTTGTGCATGTTTGTGTGCATGTTTGTGTATGAAAGTACAGTGTGTGTGAACTGTAGTTCCCATGCACAGCTTCTAATGAAGATATTCTGAGAGATTCAAGAGAAAGGCTCCATGGGTGCCTGGTCAACTCTGAAGGTGGTCAGTTTATGCTGATGGTAGATGTAGAAAGCTCATTCCTAGGACAAGCATTGTGTAATCCTTTTATACTGTTCATACTATTAGGGCCAGGTTGCATTTTATGAATTGGTTGCAGAGGTTGACTTCAGTGCCCTCCTTTCTTTTTTTGTCTTTTATTTTAACCTGCTATGTACAAGTGGCATAACACATGACACCTTCACTCTGATGCCAGCTAGGATCTTCTTTCACATATTTGGTTGTTAGTGAAGAATTCAATCCATATCCATGCCACTAGTCCTCACTTTTTAGGTGCTTCTGTTGGGACTCATACCCCATCTGGACAACCAGTCCTCACTATTCACTATGACCTGTGTCTCTCCCTGTGGTTTGTCTCATTGGTTGACTATAAGGTTTGGACCTATTAATGTCAATTCTGTTGTCTGACAGCCAATTATGAAAAGCATCTCATGTTGATGGAATACCTGGCAGTATTTATAAACAAAACTACTGCTGTCTTTTCGGTCCTTATTATGCAAAATAACCATTACACTGTACTACTGGCTTGAATATTATTAATATTACAACTTTTTTTAACATTAGGAATAAGATATGAAGGCTGATATTCATAGGCCAATTTATCAGTATTTATTTCCTTTAAGGCTACAATCCTCACATGCCAATCCACTCTGAAAAATATATTATTATTGTACATTATGATCTGAAAAAATCTCTGGCATAACTGGCTGATGGATCAGCCATCTTACTCTTAGCACTTAGTTGTCTAATTGCATTTTAGCATCTATTTAGAAAGTTCTACAGTTTTAAACCTATTTTCAGTTTTGCAGAAGTTCAGACCCATCCTGCATCCCATCATATGGCAACTGAGCCCATCATTCAGACTTTTAATGGAATATCCCCTTTTCCACACTTTTGCAGAATTATGATTAGAATTTAAATCCTCTAACCCGAAGATTCTTACTGTTTTGCTATATGAGTATCTGTTTAATGTCCAGGGTTCATAACTGTAATCACTGCAATTGTACTACTTCAGTTGTGACCTAAGGGCCTAGAATGACTAAAGAGCAAGGTAGAAAGTTAGAGATTGTGCTACTTTGGATCATTCCCCTTACTTTGAGGTATGGTGATCTCAGCATTATATGTACGTTTCAGGTGTGTGTGTTGGGGGGGAGTGCAGCTCACCCATGTGGAGGGTTCTAGGGTATAATATCTTGCCACCATACTAAATAAAATTTAATGCTACATCAGAGAGAGAGAGAGAGAGTCATTATTTGCTGTTTTTGATTGGATCAGAATATTTTTCAGAAGTACAGCACATGAAAGCATTGTTATTTATAGAGTCCATGTCACTGTCTTTGTTGAGGTTAAATATTTTGGGAAATTGATCTTTTTAGTACTACTTTTATGATAGGTTCAATCTTTTGCATTGTCAATAGATGATTGGTTTCCTGACATTAATGTTACATATTTTGTGACCCATACAGTCCTAAGATGCATCAATCCACAAAATCTGAAGACCTGAAAAAACAAAAGGCACTGACTTTAGAGGCGGGCTAATTTTATGACCAAAATGCCCTAATCGTTCATCAGCCCTAGGTGTAAATGGTCTTAAACAGTGCTGTTACATATTGTTTATGAAGTATCACTATACATTTTCCCACAATTCATTGCTAAGCAAAATACTACATGTGCGATTACAGTTTGATATACTAGAAAATCTAATTCAGATCTTATTATACATAGACGTCTACAACTATGAGTGGCATTAACAGTGGAACTCATTTCATTGCATACTATGGAAAGCTTTGCTGAAAAAGCTTTAGCTAAAGTGTACTGTGTTCTGTTACAGCAATCATTATTCTCTATAAGAGATGTTTTCTCATATGTTAATTGTAAATGCAAGCTGTTCATGGCTTGAGGGTCTCTTAAGTCTATATTTGTGTTGTTTATATAGTTTCTGTAGGAAATATGAACAGTTGCCTTATTTCATTCATTTAAACCAAATTTTAAAATACACATTAATAAAACAAGTATAGCCTTAAGTGCTTAACATTCTGCATGTTCAGATATTGATAACACTGACTGATATAATTTCTCAATTTTTTTTTTTTAACATTAAGGTCATTCTGTATTACTCTAGCTAATGCCTTATTCATGCTACACAAGCAGTCTGTGCTCACATCACCCTTGATGGGGAATATCCATCCATTTACAGTGCAAATTAGCCTTACTGCAGCCATTTTAGAAAGTCTGCTGTGGCAATTGATTGTGCATGTCAGAAAAAATAATCATGATGAAGAGTGCTTTGAATTTTTTTAACAGTAGTCCACACGTAGTCACAGATGCTGTATTGGCAAATAATTAAGGCAGCGTGTTTACAATCATGTACACGTGTGAAGTTCTCCTTAGAACAACTGCCAGTTTAAGACAGGTGCAAGATCATTGACAAATAATAGCTTCTGACCTTTGCCACAGACTAAACCTGCAGTGAACATGGCCTTAATCACCTCTCAGAAGTCTGTATGATACCAAGTAATGAGATAGGGCGTTGAAGTGACCATCACAGGCCACTGTGTTTACTCTCTGTATTCTTTGTAAGGAATCTTTGTCGAGGTTCCACTTGCTGCATGTGTCTGGTCAGGTACATAACAAAGGGGGCATTATATTCTATGATAGGTCTGATGAGGGCCAAGTGCAGTGTTATGATGATCTCTCTGGACCTAGATACAATGGCCTTGTTTATAAGTTGAGAAGCATAGAAGCATTTTCTTACTGCCTTGGACACATGTTTGAAGATTAGGTCATTATCTATATGAGTTCCCAGACCCTGGACCAGAGAATCAACTTTAAGTGTATTTTATAGATGGTGTAGTTAGACAGGGTGGAAGACTTCCTAAAGGATACTATAATGCATGTCTTGGTATTAAGTTTTAAGCCATGGCTTTGCCACCAAGTGTTTGTCTGTGTTAGAACTTCCTGAAGTGTGTTCTCATCTTTGGGGTATTCGATAACTGTTTCCAGTTTGCAATCATCTGTGAACATGGTTAGCCAGAGGCCTTTGACATTTCTTTGACATCTGAGAGATGCCAAAAAGGAGTGGTTCTAGCACAGAGCCCTCTGGAACTCCACTGGTGCCAGGCCTATTTGTGGAGGTGACCTTGCCAATTCTAACCTCCTGGGTCCTACTAGTGAACCAGATAGCTATCCACATGTTATAAAATGGTTTATATCTATTTCCATAAGTTTGATGACAATGTCTGAATGGTTTATTGTATCAAATGCTTTAGCCAGATCTAGGTAGGCAGTGTGCACCATTTTTCTCTCATCCACTGCTTTAGTGACCTTTTGAAAGAAGTTCACCAGATTCAGTAAGCGTGATCTTCCATTGACAAACCCAAACTGAGATGCATCCAGTGTTTGGATGTGTCCTATCTCCTTGTTGGCAATTTTAATGATAATTCTTACCATGGCCTTGCAAATAAGGCTAGTCTGACTAACAGGGCTGTAGTTTCCAGGATCTGTTAGAGGGTCTGCATTATGAAGGGGGGGGGTCTACTTTAATATGTTGAATTATCACAAAGTCAACTGTTAAAAAGCTGCGATGAGAACAGTGGAAGTACAATACACTGAAAATTCACTAAGTCAACTACTAAACCAAAAAGTGATTCTCACAATGTTGAAGATGCAAAAGGTTGAATTTTAAAACTTCAAAGCAGTTACTATCATATCCTCTGCTTTAAAAAGGTCACTGTCCCTTTAAGACGTTGTACCATGTACCTGCAATATTTCAGACATTACATTTAAAAGTCCCGGAGTGTTAGGTCACCTGTATACAACCACAAAATCCCAAAAGGGTAAGGACATATTAATCATAGATGGCTATATTTATAACTTAGAACAAACAGTAAATGCTAAAAAGTATTGGTGCTGCAAAAGGAAACATATAGAGAAGTGTAAAGGTAGAGCGGTTACCATATCACTTCCCAATGGTGGACAACTCTGTAAATCTAACTCACACCATCATACCGGTAATCAGGCAGAGGTCGAGAAATACCTCATGTGTAATGAATTAAAGCAAAAGGCTTTACTGTCCAGAGACACCCCTTGCTTAATTGTGGATGTTATTATGGCATTCACATCCTTAGAGTTTATGTCAAGTTTACCCAGTCATAAAGCATTACTGCAGCAAGGGATAGGATTCATGGAAGCATAGCAAGGTCAGGCTGATGCAAAGTTAAGTTTGAAAAATGTCAACCTAAGTGATTTTCCTTTGAAAGATGGTGAATTTATTGAAAAGTGTGTTATAGATCCTGCATGTGATTTTGCAGTACTAGTGTGTACGACCATCTCCAACCTGTATAATTTAAGCCTTGCTACTATCTGGCTTATGGATGGGACATTTTTCTACAAGTTTATAATATGCAGGCAGTTATATAGCATACACGGTATTGTGCAGTATGGTGGATATAATAAAACTGTCCTGCTGGTCGACTATCTCATGTCTAAAAAACCCTTGTGTTCATACAATGTGATGTGGCATTGCATTTTCCACCTGTTAAGTGAATGTCAGTTTGAGAGGGCACTAAAATATGTTATGTGTGATTTTGAGATTCCAGCCATAAAGATTTTGTGTAGCAATATTAATGGTGTTAGTCCCAAAGGATGCTTCTTCCACTTTAGGCAGAATATTTGGTGTAAAGTGCAGGCTTTAGGTTTGTCTACATTATATAATTCCTGCCAGACATTCCAAACTGAGGTTAAAAACCTTGTAGCTTTAGCATTCTTAGAAGAGGAGAAGGAGATTCTACCTGGATTTCAAGCATTACGTGATGTGTTCTTGTGGAAGGCAGAGAGTTGTTAAAGTACTTTTGTGACTGGTACCTGTTAAGAAAGGCAAGAAAGTTCACAACCAGAACTACACTTTATGCCCAATTTCCACTCTTATTTCCAGTTAAATTCTGGAACATCTCAGAATTAAATACCTTGTGTCTGCTGAGAACTCAAAATAGTATAGAGGAGTGGCACAGGAGAATTAAGATCTTGTTAGGGTCTTGGACAACAGATTTAGGTGTTCTACTAACTACACTAGCATGGGAGCAAGAAAGGGTTGAAGAATTGCAAGTATGCTTGGCTGGAGGATGTCTGTCACCTAAGAAGAGAAAACTACTTGTGCTGCACTCACATTCTGAATATGTCCTGAATAACTAACGTTCCTGCTCTACAGTAAACTTTCTAAAAGTGATCACTAACTTGCTGAAATTATAATGTACAACATATACAGACCATGTTGTGGAACGTGGTACACTCTGTCTTTATTGAAAATGGATTGCACAAAGTGGCTATAGCTTCATGTTTGCAGGATGTTTAGAATAGAAAAGCAACAGCATAGTGATGGGAATATCATGGTTTACTTATATTGTTCTGCATTCTGGTTTGTTAAATGGCACATTGGATTGTTTTTATCAGTTGATTCCATGGTTTCAGCAGTGTACACAATTTCTTTTAAAGCGTGCATGGGTGAAAGAGCTACAGTGTAACTTTTGCAGCTTTAAATTTGATGTTTTACATTTCAGTGTTTTAGGATTCACGTTTTGATGTTGTAGTAGTTGACATAGTGCATTTTCAGTGTGTTGTACTTTCTCCATTCTCATCTCAGCTTTTGAACAATTGATATTGTGATAATTCAATGTTGTAAAGTAGACGCAAAGGGGATTAACTGTCACGGTCCTCCATTCATGTGGCACAAAGCCTGTTTTAACACTATAATTAAATAATAGTCAAGAGGTCCTGATAAGTCAGATTTCACATTGCTCAGGAGGCATCCTGGAATGATATCAGGGCCCATTAAGGGTGTGTTCTTGGCTTTAGTGAATGCAGCTGTACATGCTCCCTAGTTTTAGTTGGAGAGATTATGCCTGAGGGTATTTTTTTGGGATAGTTGGGGGAAATGTGGAAGGTAAAGTTGAAACTGAATTTGTCTGCTAATGGGTTTTCTATATCACCAGGCTCTGTGAATGTGGCACCATTAACCACCAGTTCAGCACACTACTCTGTGCTGCTCTTGAGGTTTCTGACAAAGCTGTACAAAATTGCATGGTTATCTTTCATCTGGGAAGCTATCTTAACCTCAAAGTTGGCTTTGCTTGACCTAACTAACTCTCTTTGTTGCCTAGTTAGTTTGATAAGAGAGTTTTTATCTTTATGGGAATTGACATTCCTGGTTGATTTTTCCATAATTTATTTTTCCTTCTGTTATATATCCCATTTAATTTAGGCTGCCACCAGGGCATTTTGTTTCTAGGGCTAGTCCTGGACTTACTTCTGCTAGGCACAGCAGCTTCTATGCAGCCATTTACATGGTTGTACAGAGTTTCTAAGAGCATTTCATCATAGGCTGCTCTGTTCTTGCGGATGGGAGGGGCATTGAATTTTGACAGACCATCACTTAATGAAAGGTAATTTGCCTTGGAATAGTTCCTAACTCTTATTGATTCTAATGAGATTACAGAGTTGATTTTGATTTTGAAGGAGACAGCTTTATAGTTGGACTTTACCATGCAGGACAAGACATTGGGGGGGGGGTCATTCTCCCATATTTGTGAGCACAAGATCCAGTATGTTAAAGCATCTGGTGGGTGTGGTCAAGGGTAAATTTCTATGCCTGTAGATTTGAGGCTGTGTAGGATTCCCAGTCTATAATTAAAGTCTCCCATGAGTAGGATGTTAGGTTGGATAGTAGGTTTCACCGAGTATGCATTACGAGTTTCTTGGGACATGAAGGGTGACCTTTAGCTAGCTAGGATATGATACAATATTTTGTCTGCAGTGATCTGCACATGGAAGAACTCTGGCACATCATCCTGTCTGATCACCCTAGAGTTATTTTTGTTATTAATGTATATTGAAATGCCTCCATTTTTTGCCCTTGTCTATCCAACTACTGGTCTACAATTCTGGAATGCACTGAAACCTTGCACTGCTTGGATACTTTCTGATGCTTTAAACCATGTCTCAGTAAATGCACAGACATCTTTATTCTCAAGTGTAAGGAAGGTTTGGGGGGAGTATATGTTTTTATTCAGTCTCTTGGCACTGAGCAGTAAAGTTCAGTTGAATTGATTTTTGGTAGGTTTGGCAATTTGGCATTGCCTAATAAAGGCACTATTTGGGTGGATAAAGTTTTAGCCAATGTTCAAAAGTCTAGAGGGGGAATGTTCAGGCCATCTTTGGCAAAGCAACGCAGTCTGATAACAATGTTCACCTAAGCTGAGAAATATTGACTCCATTTAGAATGACACCTTAAAAACAGCCAGTTGTTGAATCATTTTTTTCTTATATTCTGACATCATCCTTGGTGACAGTAATATGTTACTCAACTTAGGCTCATACCAGCCTGAGACACATAATCTGAAAGCTCAATAACATCTCTCTTCATATATTCCATGGAGGTACATCTCAGGTAATTTGCACCTATATGGACTATGGTGAAATCACACTCATACCTGTGGTAATGACTTGGGTTTGTGTGTGATTTGGTGGATACTGGCTAAAGATAAGCAACTAACAGTTACTCTTCTTTCTTCAGCCTGGTCAAAAGGGCACCAGTATATCTTACAGTGGGGTCACCTATGATGATGATCTTGGGGGGTGTGTTTGCTTGCCTCAGGGGCTTAGTGTCTGGGGCTCCACTAAGCGTGACAGTATATGCAGTGTTAGGTGTTTTTTTTTTTAGTAACTTTGAGCTTGCTGAGGGATACCTTTGACGGGTGATCTTTGTTGTTTAGGAACATTGCTTTTAAGTGCCTCAGCATATGTTAGTCTATGTGTGTTGTGTGTTATGTGAGGTGAGTGTTGTATGCATGATTTCAACAACCTGATGTTTTGCCTCCAGTATCATTGTGTTAGTAGACCTCTTTCATCATGTGTCTGCTTCTTTAATGATTAAGTGGTTGTTAGTAAACAAGACAATTGCTACATTGTCTCAAGATGCCCATATCTACCAAACTGGCTACAAAGAAGATAGGAAATTGCATATCATTACTGTCCAGTCCTTTCACTGGTGAGCTACAAGTGGGGGGGGGTGTATTGGGGTTACCAAGCTATTAAGGGTGCTTTGTTAGTGCAGACTAATGAGGATGCTTTGTTGAGGCAGAATATGCTAAACAGTACTAAATTGTAGGTGTTGTCACTCAAAGACACAACTAGCTGCTGTAAGCTTGTTGGTGCTCAAGGTGTTTGCTCTATATTGCTACTTTACAGGATAGAGCTTTATGGACTATTCTACAGGAAAAATTTGCTTTGCAGGTGTTTGCTACTGTACAGGGAACTGCTTACCCACCCAAATATCCAAAATTTATAGCAGGACAGCCAACAAAACGACTACACTGTGAACCCTTGTGTATTTTCCAACTCAGACAGACAAGGCAAACACCTCCTGCCACGAGATGAATAAATCCAGTTCTTCTAATGCAAAAGCACATTAGAAGAGGTCCACAAATGGAATGCTACCACAAGCCAGTTAAACAGCTAGGCAATTTCAAGACAGTCTTAAAGTAGTGCGAGAAAGAGAATTTTCTTTTATAAAAAAATCAGTGAAATGCACACAAAAAGCAGCAAATACTAGTGATCAACAAAATAATTTAAGCAAGTGTGATTTAGCAATCAAAAACACTTAACTTTGCCAGGATGACACTGGCTACAAGTAAGATACTTCTGGAATGTAGACTAGGACTCCAACCACCGCTGAGGTCTAAGAAAGTGAGCAGTACACAATATGTAGTAAATGACTACATATACAACAAACTCACTGAAGCACATGCACAGATAGCACTGCACATTCCAGACATCTGAGTTGCCACAGAAACCTGGCTGTGTTAGGAAACAAAAAGTAAAGAAATTGCCCTTCCAGGCTACAGCATTATTAGATTAAGCAGAGGTGAAAAAAATAAAAACAGCTGGTGGCTTTTATATTTTCTAAAACAAACACAGTAGATATCACCCTTTCCCCTCAACCCTAAAACCCTTCTCTGACTTAGAAATCCCACTAACCACGCTACAACTAAATACTCACAAGACAGTTGCAATTATGAGTGTATACATACCCCTAGATAACAATGATAAAACACTGGAAGACATAGTATTGACTGATCTTAATGTAGATTGGCAAACCATGCAATATGTTAATTCAACCAATAATATACTTTTGTACAAGATAACCCAAATTATAACTGCACCAACTAGATCTGACAAAGCCACAGCCAAACAATCAACCAGCAAACAGATCCTAACATCCCCTCCAAATAAACCATCACACCACGGAACTAAGCCAGACAACCTAAGCATTCCCTTACTAATGTATACCATCAGATACCAGAACAACAGCTGCAAAACCCATCATTACAGTTAGATAAGGAAGCTTATTACTTTTCATGAACACACTTTCATTAATACACTACATCTCCTTGACTGGGAGTCACTAAAGACTCTTCCCACAACATAAGTGTTGCTTTGCTGAGTTTTGTTAATACTGTCAACACCAACAAAAACACAGGAGGCCTTTTCTCCATCTTCCTAAACGTATCAAAGGCTTTTGATACTGTTTCTCACCAGAAATTCTTATATAAACTATCATCCTTATGGATCACCAAGTCTTTAATGCAATGGTTTCATGTTGTCTCTCAAACTGAGAATGAGCAGTGAAATGAAAAAAAAATGTCCTCTTTCTTGTCTGCAACTATTGGTGTCTGATAAGGATCTATGCTAGGCACCATACTTGTTAACATATTCATCAGTGACCTCTACACTGCCACAAAAATGCTACGCTAGTTCAATATGATGATGATTTGACCCTAATCTGCTCTCCCAAATCTATCTGCATCTCTGTAGTCCAAGACCTTGCACAAAAAATGCTCATTAGCAATTGAAACATGTAAATAATTCTCAACTATTGCTAAACCCTAATAAATAAATAAATAAACAAATAAATAAATTACAGTCCTTCACCCAAAAACCCACATCCACCAAGACAACACTATTCATTATTGTCTCCACCAAAAGCAACATGCTAGAACAAGTAAACCACATACAATTACAGGGTATCATCACAGATAGCCAGTTGAAATTTGACCACAATGTGTCACACATGATAAAAAAAACTAGGTGCATTGAGCAGAGTAAAAAGCTACCTCACTGACATAATTAAAAGATGTATTGACTCTCCTTTTTTACAGCCATCTCTCCTCTATGCTGCCCCAGTCTTTATTACCCTTCAGTTTTTCACAACTGGAGCAAACTTTAGCAATGTTATAATAATTATTATTTTTATTTTTTAATTATTTATTCTTTATTGACAGGGTTAGTACCACTAGGCTAGCAGCCTCTTTTCAGGGGACACTTAAGTGGTATTAATACTACTTTGGGAAATTTGACCAGGGCATCAGGGAACCTTACTTGGATAGGAGGAAGCTTCTCTGTTCACCAGTGAGAGTGGGGAGCTTCGAGCAGCCTATCTGTCCCTGGAGGAGTGGTATCAGCCCTGAAACTAGTAGCTTATTGGCCAATATGGGTCAATTCCTATCTCTTTCAGTTTCCCTGCTTTAAAACCCACATTTGCGCAGTTTTGCACCAGTATACAACTCCACACAGCTCCTCGTGGTGTCCTGCAGAGTGATACAGGCAACAGAGAGACCCAAGAGAGACTTTTCCAGATTTAAGTATTTTTTTCTCTGTTTTTTTTGCTCCAACTGCCTTTTCCCACCTAAAAAGTGAATTCTAACTGATCTGTGCTTTAAAAAGTTTAAATTGCATTTGCCTTCTGCTTTTTACAGTTTTTGCACCTGTTTTATATCAATTTAAGTCGTTTTTGTATTGTATAACTGTTGTAGGCTACACACTAAAGTGTGCTAGCCTGTTTATAGCATTTACAGTGTTTTCTGTGTTTTTTATGCTGTTTCCTGAAAAAAAAAAAATTCTCTTTTCCTGACTTTGCTGAACTAGATTAGTCCAGATTTCAGGTTTTGCTGAATTCCGGACTGTGGTATAGTTTCCTGCGTTGCCCATATCCTTACTTGGATAGGAGGAAGCTTCTCTGTTCAGTGAGAGTGGGAGGCTTTGAGAAGCCTATCTTTTTTTTTATTTTTTTATTTTACATTTGTTGACCGGGCTAGTCTAGCTGGAATTATTTCCATTTTCAGTAGAGGCCCGGGGAGAAAAGCTCCAGAAGATATACAAAAACATACATTTGAAGTAATATACAAGAAAATTACCAGGATAAATGGAGAGACAATAAAAACAAAGTTAGTATACAAAAACTATTTACAAGTGGGAAGAGATTTCATTTCCTATAAACAAACTAAAACTACTGAGAAGCATAAATCAGGGAAAGGTGGTAGGGAGAGGAAGTGGGAGAAAAAGTAAGAGTCTAGTAAAAAAAGAAAGGATATGAAAGGATTAAGCAAATTTTCAGAGAAGAGGGAGAGAAGTAAGTGAGAGAAGGGATAGTTGTTCAGCGAAGAGGGAGAGAGATATGGGGGTAATAAGGAGATAGAGTGTCTCTGTCCCTGGAGGAATGGTCTCAGCCCTGAAACTAGTAACTTATTGGCCGCTCTGGGTCAATTCTTATCTCTTTCAGTTTCCCTGCTTTAGAACCCGCATTTTTGTGGTTTTGCACGATTTTGCACATAGTACAGCATTGGGCAGCACCACTTAAATGGGTTTAAACTATTCCCGGCTCCACAAAGTCTGCTCTTCACTTTTTCCCTTAGAACTGTTCTAAATCTCAAAGTAAGCACTCTATTTTCATTCTAAAGCCCTGCAGTTGCTCTTATAAGTAATCTTATAAGTAAGCACTAATAAACTAAAGCACTATACTTGGCTCACTATTGGTCCTTTTTGATCAGTCAAAAAGTAGTTCCCTATACTATTCTGGCATGTCCAAAAATCAGTTTTGGGTTTACTCTCCAGTCCAGCTGGTGAATCTGGGAATCTTGAGGCAATATTACAACTGCCTTATGTACACAGACCACCCTCTCCTCCTCCCAACAAGCTCAAATATATGTGAGAGATGCAACTATATAGCCAAACTGGAGGCTGAGCTCTCTCAACCCAATACTGGCACAGTCAGTCAGGAGAAGGTAACC
Organism: Protopterus annectens; assembly: GCF_019279795.1. Classification (NCBI taxonomy): domain Eukaryota; kingdom Metazoa; phylum Chordata; order Ceratodontiformes; family Protopteridae; genus Protopterus; species Protopterus annectens. The sequence continues at coordinate 1,512,992,036 of NC_056733.1, forward strand.
ACACACACCACAAATCCAGTTTCACATAGACCTATCGCAACAGAAAACCAAACACATATACACACAAAAACATACTCGGAGGCTTTAAATAAAAATTTGCCCAAGCAGCAGAGACCTCCAAAGCAGACATCCAAGCAACTGCTATCCCGCAATAATACCCACGTATCACATAGTTCACAAAGTCAGTGTGCCAGACAGTCACAGCCCTTAAGGCTAAACAACACACCTAATACACTTGTAATAGGTGACTCTATTGTCAGACACACTGACGTCCCACTCACCAGGCTGAACAAGGAGAAGGTCACTGTAAGCTGCCTGTCAGGTGCCAGGATCCGCCACATAACACAAGCACTCAGGTCACTCCAAAGCAAGTACAAATATGACTCCGTCATTGTCCATGCTGGTGTGAATGATCTGAGAAGTACCTCCCTGGACTACATGAAAAGAGACATATTGGAGCACTCTGATCATGTAGCCCAGGCCGGTATGACCCTGACCTTGAGTAGCATCTTACCCACGCCAAGAATGATGCCACAGTATAAAGACAAAATGATAAATTTTAACAATTGGCTAAAGTATTGGTGTCATTCAAAGGGGATCCAGTGTCTGTCAGCCTGGGATGACATGCTCGACAAGCCACGTTGCTTCGCTAGGGATGGCTTGCACCTGTCACCCCTGGGCTTTCGAATACCGGCTAAGGCTCCTGCCACCCCCATAGTGCCTTTTTTAGGTAAGGCTCAAAAGACAAACCCACCTCCATAGACAACACAAAGAAAAAGAAACTAAGGGTAATGCTGCTCAATGCCAGAAGTCTAAACCTCAAGATGCATGCACTTGAGGCTCTCCTCAGTATGTAGAATATTGATATCTGTGCAGTAACAGAAACCTGATTCAAGGCTCCCGAGAGCAGCCCAGCTCTACCAAGTTATACCTCATACCATGATTTTCAGCCCCAAAACTCAGACCGAACCACAAAAGGAGGGGGGAGTATCCATATTCATCAAAGATACCCACACCTCCAGGTTAGTGGCACTGCATGAAGCATCGGAGACCATTCATGTGCAACTAACAGTGGGAAAAACTGCCTTTCAGTTTGTAGCCTGCTACAGACCACCCTCCCAAACTCAGGAACCCGACTAGGCTTTCCTGAGAACAATGGAGAATATGAAGGTCTCTCCAAACACCATTATATTGGGTGACTTCAACTACCCAAGCATAGACTGGGAGCACTACTCAAGCCCCAACATCCTCACCCAATGGTTCCTAGAATTTATAAACTCAAATGCTATGGAACAACTGGTCACCACTCCCAAAAGAGGGGAAACATATTGGACCTGATCATCACCAACATGGGGACTCTATGTTCCATACCACAGGTATACCCCTCTTTGGTAAGATCTGACCATAAATTAATCTCACTGGACATCCATATCCCATCCCCACCCCCAGCCAAGGAAACCACGGTGAAGAACTTCTCAAAAGCAAACTTCACACTTCTCAAAACCGAGGTAGAATCCTTCAAAGCCCCTGGGCCAGTGGAAAATATGGCACAAACTGCAGAATCCTTTACAAGTGCTTTCTATGGACACCTACAGGAATGCATGGATTGTGCTATCCCAAATAAAACCAAGACTCATTCCTCCAAGGCAGGAGACCTGTCTGGTGGGGAAAAAAAAAACCCCAAAAAAAACCCCTGACTCCATTTAGAATGACACCATAAAAACAGCCAGTTGTTGAATCATTTTTTTCTTATATTCTGACATCATCCTTGGTGACAGTAATATGTTACTCAATGTTAGGCTCATACTAGCCTGAGACACATAATCTGAAAGCTCCATAACATCTCTCTTCATATATTCCAGGGAGGTACATATGAGGTAATTTTCACCTGTATGGACTATGATGAAATCACACTCATACCTGTGGTAATGACTTGGGTTTGTGTGTGATTTGGTGGATAATGGCTAAAGATAAGCAACTAACAGTTGCTCTTCTTTCTTCAGCCTGGTCAAAAGGGCACCAGTATATCTTACAGTGGGGTCACCTATGATGATGATCTTGGGGAGTGTGTTTGCTTGCCTCAGGGGCTTAGTGTCTGGGGCTCCACTAAGCGTGACAGTATATGCACTGTTAGGTGTTTGTTTTTAGTAACTTTGAGCTTGCTGAGGGGTACCTTTGACAGGTGATCTTTGTTGTTTAGGAACATTGCTTTTAGTGCCTCAGCATATGTTAGTCTATGTGTGTTGTGTGTTATGTGAGGTGAGTGTTGTATGCATGATTTCAACAACCTGATATTTTGCCTCCAGTACCATTGTGTTAGTAGACCTCTTTCATAATGTGTCTGCTTCTTTAATGATTAAGTGGTTGTTAGTAAACAATACAATTGCTACATTGTCTCAAGATGCCCATATCCACCAAACTGGCTACAAAAGAAGATAGGAAATTGCATATCATTACTGTCCAGTCCTTTCACTGGTGAGCTACAAGTGTGTAGGGGGGGGTGTATTGGGGTTAGCAAGCTATTAAGGGTGCTTTGTTAATGCAGACTAATAAGGATGCTTTGTTGAGGCAGAATATGCTAAACAGTACTACATTTTAGGTGTTGTCACTCAAAGACACAACTAGCTGCTGTAAGCTTGTTGGTGCTCAAGGTGTTTGCTCTATATTGCTACTTTACAGGATAGAGCTTTATGGACTATTCTACAGGGAAAATTTGCTTTGCAGGTGTTTGCTACTGTACAGGGAACTACTAACCCACCCAAACATCCAAAATTTATAGCAGGACAGCCAGCAAAACGACTACACTGTGAACCCTTATGTATTTTCCAACTCAGACAGACAAGGCAAACACCTCCTGCCACGAGATGAATAAATCCAGTTCTCCTAATGCAAAAACACATTAGAAGAGGTCCACAAATGCAATGTTACCACAAGCCAGTTAAACAGCTAGCTGAATATCCCTTGCTGAAGGCAATTTCAAGACAGTCTTAAAGTAGTGCGAGAAAGAGCATTTTATTTTACAAAAAAATCAGTAAAATGCAAACAAAAATCAGGAAATACTAGTGATCATCAAAATAATTTAAGCAAGTGTGATTTAGCAAACAAAAACACTTAACTTTGCCAGGATGACACTGGATACAAGTAAGATACTTCTGGAATGTAGACTAGGACTCCAACCACTGCTGAGGTCTAAGAAAGTGAGCAGTACACAATATGTAGTAAATGACTACATATACAACAAACTCTCTGAAACACATGCACAGATAGCACTGCACATTCCAGACATCTTAGTTGCCACAGAAACCTGGCTGTGTCAAGAAACAAAAAATAAAGAAATTGCCCTTCCAGCATTATTAGATTAGGCAGAGGTGACAAATAAAAATAAAAACAGCCGGTGGCTTTAATATTTTCTAAAACAAACACAGTAGATATTACCCTTTCCCCTCAACCCTAAAACCCTTCTCTGACTCAGAAATCCCACTAACCACGCTACAACTAAACACTCACAAGACAGTTGCAATTATGAGTATATACATACCCCTAGATAACAATGATAAAACACTGGAAGACATAGTATTGAGTGATCTTAATGTAGATTGGCAAACCATGCAATATGCTAATTCAACCAATAATATATATTTGTACAAGATAACCCAAATTATAACTGCACCAACTAGATCTGACAAAGCCACAGCCAAACAATCAACCAGCAAACAGATCCTAACATCCCCTCCAAATAAACCATCACACCACGGAACTAAGTCAGACAACCTAAGCATTCCCTTACTAATGTATACCATCAGATACCAGAACAACAGCTGCAAAACCCATCATTACAGTTAGATAAGGAAGCTTATTACTTTTCATGAACACACTTTCATTAATACACTACATCTCCTTGATTGGGATTCACTAAAGACTCTTCCCACAACATAACTGTTGCTTTGCTGAGTTTTGTTAATACTGTCAACACCAACAAAAACACAGGAGGCCTTTTCTCCACCATCTTCCTAAACTTATCAAAGGCTTTTGATACTGTTTCTCACCAGAAATTCTTATATAAACTCTCATCCTTATGGATCACCATGTCTTTAATGCAATGGTTCCATGTTGTCTCTCAAACTGAGAATGAGCAGTGAAATGAAAAAAAAATGTCCTCTTTCTTGTCTGCAACTATTTGTGTCTGATAAGGATCTATGCTAGGCACCACACTTGTCAACATATTCATCAGTGACCTCTACGCTGCCACAAAAATGCTAACCTAGTTCAATATGATGATGATTTGACCCTAATCTGCTCTCCCAAATCGATCTGCATCTCTGTAGTCCAAGACCTTGCACAAAAAACTCTTATTTGCAATTGAAACATGTAAATAATTCTCAACTATTGCTAAACCCTAATAAATAAATAAATAAGCAAATAAATAAATTACAGTCCTTCACCAAAAAACCCACATCCACCAAGACAACACTATTCATTATTGTCTCCACCAAAAGCAACATGCTAGAACAAGTAAACCACATAAAATTACAGGGTGTCATCACAGATAGCCAGTTGAAATTTGACCACGATGTGTCACACATGATAAAAAAACTAGGTGCATTGAGCAGAGTAAAAAGCTACCTCACTGACATAATCAAAAGATGTATTGACTCTCCTTTTTTACAGCCATCTCTCCTCTATGCTGCCCCAGTCTTTAGTACCCTTCAGTTTTTCACAACTGGAGCAAACTTTAGTAACGTTATAATGATTATTATTTTTATTTTTTAATTATTTATTCTTTGTTGACAGGGTTAGCACCACTAGGCTAGCAGCCTCTTTTCAGGGGACACTCAAATGGTATTAATACTACTTTGGGAAATTTGACCAGGGCATCAGGGAACTTCCCCTACTCTTTTTGATAAGTGTTATGGGATCTTTTACTGAGCTACCACCAACTCAAGCAAATTGGTCCCCAGTTTAACATCTCACCCAAAGTATGCCAAATTCAAGCATGCAGTATAAAAATATGAAGGAAGCAGTTCTGGTAACATACAAAAAAATCAAATTAGTCATTTCTTTCTTTGTGGTTAAATAAGCAAATTTGCAGTAAACTATAACAATCAAACGCAGCCCTGCCTAGTCATCTTGGAATTGAACTGGTTAGAGCTACCACACCACCTAGCTCTTTCTCAGCTAACTACAATACACAGTGGTCTTTATAAGCCATAACATTGGCCAGCCCTTTACAATGTTATACAGCACTACTCCCCCGAAAAAATTGTATGTTCCAGAGAAAAATCTCTAATCACTATAACCACATCATGTAATAATGCAGGTGACTCTCTATGTTCAAATAGTGTACCTAAACTACGAAACCACATCTCATTACCACTGAAATCCATTCAGAATGCAAACTCATTTAAAACACAATTAAAACTTTGCCAGTTATACTAGTGCATCTGCTCTTGTACATCTCTAGGGCAAATGCCACTGTTATCTTCAGATGACCATATTATCATACATTTCTCTTTATTCAGAATTATATGCTCCACAACCAGTCTTCATCAATACCCGAGCAGTTTTATTAGCATCTCACAGATATAAACATTGCTATGTGACACTGTTCACCCCCTCGTTTCCATACCTCTGATATAAAACTTATGATAACCATATATATAATTGCTTCTTAATCTGCTTTGCACTTTACCTCTTAACTATAATGTTATAATGCTCTGCACTACATACGTCCTTCCCTTACCTCCATGCTAATCATATGTTCAATTATCTATCTGAAGAATTTACTAATACATCTCCACAGATACTCAATAGCTCAACATCTGCTAATGTAGTAGTATCTTTTATAATGTAATAATTGTCTGTTTTTTTCATATGAATGTAATATTACTAGCAAATGTGCAAATAATTATTAATGTAGATTATTTAATGTCTGTTCTGTCAGTTTAAAATTGTTTGGAATATGTTGGAATTGTTCTCCCCATCATCCTCTAAAAAGGTTTATATTTCACTAAACCCAATAAAAAGCAAAATAAATACAATAAGTACATCTTTTTTTTAGCATTATTTCCAGAACTATCATAATTCGCAGCTTGTACTGAGTTATCAGTACTATTAACATATTTAAGTATGCTTAAAATTGGATTCATGTTGATAGATTGATGATAATTTTGTTGATCATAAATCTACTGAACAAATTTAGCAGAAAGTAATTCTGGCAAAAAATTGAAAAAATATATATTTTTTCTTTGCAGGGGCAGACTGCCCTGTACCCTGCTATGTGAAGGGACACCCCCTCAGTTCACCCAGTCTTAAATATGCCTACTCTTAGATTGTACAGCAGTGAAGAAAAGGGAATCCTCCACTATTGCCAAAAATGCTTTCAGCTAAACTTTATCAGCTGATGTGTGCTCAACCAGGCTTACCTTTGTTAGAATGACACATTCCCCTTAAAATCTAATTTTATTTAACCTGCATGGTATAAAGTATGATGCAAAATATATATTTTCCTTTCTTTTCATGTTCATTTGGCTTCTGTTTGCATTATGATTTTAAGTCTCACTATCAAGGGGGTTATGTAGATACTAAAATGAGCTACCACCTTGCTCATAGCCTTTGATCATTTTTCTTCAGTTACAGCATCTTTTTTATTTATTTATTTATTTTTTACTTTTGTTTTCTTTACAGTTCTTAGCAGGGAAACTATTTTACTAAAACTACTTCATTTACAGTAGATATATAGATTATTGTATTAGTGTATCTCTTCTTTAATGTTTGTGTAACTGCCATTGTCTCAGCCTTGGCACATTCTTTGTTATTTAGTATACAGATACTTTAGCCATAGCCCATAATTCTCATAGCCTGCACATTACATAACTGTTCTGAATCCTGATTTGCAGAACTTATAGTGTTCTGCATTTTCAGTTCTTGCATAGGTTTTTAGAGTCAATCTGTGCATAGTCTAGAAGACTGGGGTACTGCTGTATGCATGCCCTGTTTTGGCATGCAAAGAAGACCCTAGAAGATATTGCTATATGGTAACATTTTCAGCATTGATATATATTAATGTCCAATTTGAGCAGTACTTGGTTGTTTAATTTTACTTATCCTTCTGTGTGTCTGTCTGTCTATTTGTCAGTCTGCTTTTTATTTGCTTATTTATTTGCATTATTTATATGTAGATCTGAGAGCACAATGTCACTCTGAAAATGTTGCCCATTTGTACAGCATTCCAAATAAGCAGACTAAATTACAAGGCAAACTGCATACAGTGCTTAGGGTGTAAACAGATACCTGACATTTATTTATTTATTATTATTTATTTACTGCAGTTTGGTAATCAAGAAGGTGAACTCATTCACTTGACCAATTTCAGTCATGGCCTGGGATCTCATGGAGCACAAATGTACAGTCTTAAACAAACAAAAAAAAAACAGCAATGGTACAGTGTGACAGTGTTTAAGCATAAACATCAACAAATGAATAATAAATGTACATTTTGTGTAAAGGAAGAAAGAATGCAGTCATAACAATTTTATGTAAGACCAGCTGAAATGCATGCAGATAAAGCAGGTGATTGTCATTTCCTAAAATCTTCATTAATAAACATGAGTGAAGTGTGATATATTTTCACCAGATTCTGAAAAATGCCAGTGCGCAGATATGTAAAAAAAATGTCTTCAGCATAAAACAGTTTTAGGAGATAACAAATAGGTATAATGTTATTGTTTCATTGCACTATGAGACAACCAGAAAATAAAGGCGTGGAGGCATGGCCAAGATGGTGAGCAGTTAACAGCATTGTTTTTAGCTGTGCTTTATTTTAACATCTCTGACAGTATTTTTACTAAAAAAAACTCAAATAAAACATTTCAAACCTTGACAGATCTATAGTTGAACATCTGCAGACAGATTTAATACAAAAATAACAAGTTTGAAACTTTTTTAATTTCTTTTATTGTGAAGAAAACTAGTTGTCTCATAATGAGCCACTCTGCAGGAAACACATTTACTTAATAAAGCTGTAAATAAACTTTCAGTAAAGAGTTATTTGGTTTTAGCCAGTTGTGGCTTTCAAGCTAAAAGAAGAAGTATCTCATTTTATGGACGAACTCACCAGTAATGCCTTAAGTAAAAGATGCCTATGTTGATAAAAATGATATGTTAAGCATTGTTATAACTGAGTGGAACAGAAAATTATATACATTGATGAACTATTTTTGGATTCCAGCTGTTGGAGCTAAAGATGCAAAAAAATAACTTAGACACTATAGCTTATTACATGAAAGGTGAAGTCATAATTGCTACTGATTTTAATTGTATTTTATTAGGCAAAGATTCCACTGTAGATAGAAAGCTGAGAATTACATCTTCAGCCAAACACTTAACAAATGTAGGTATAATGAATTTAAAGGATATATATGAGCTAAGGAAATCAAACTCACTTCAATTTGTCCATTATTCATATAGATATGAAACACAAACAAGTATTGATAACATTTTGTCTCAATCTGTTATTAGACAATAATGCTGTAATCTTTAATGTTATTTTAAAAACTGACAATTTAATATATCACAGGAGATTAACAACATATATTATTAAAACAAAAGGATTCAAGAACTGGTATTTTAAAAGATCAAAAATTTCCTAGAAATAAACATGAAAGTTGAAGGGTTTGATATTGTCCTCTGGTATTTACTAAAGGCTTACTTAAATGGAAGAGTTACAAGTTGGTATACTAGTAAAACAAGAGAATGGGACAACTAATTGAATACACTACAGGCCAAAATAGACACACTAAAGTTAAATCTAAAACCAAATGGCAGTATCAGTCAGTCTGAAATTAAAAAACTTAAACAGAAAATATGTTGAAATTCTAAATCATAAAGTTTAAATAAACCTGGAAAACTTCAGGCATATTAATTAAATCCTTTACATTTGCATAAACGTTCTCTTAGATCAAACAAATTGAATAAACTAAATCATATCAAAGATAGTATAACACATATAAATAATAAAAAAGAAAGAACCAATATTAAAGGTATTCTTAAGGGCTTTAAAATATTTTATGAAAATATAAATAACAATGCAAATAACCTAGATAATGATGCTATAGTTGAAATTTTCTAATGAAAAATATAAATAATAAAATAACAAGTGAAAAATAAAAAATAATAGACCATCCACTTTAACAGAAATAAAAAGATCACATAAAAAAGTAAAAAAAAAAGCACTGGGCTTACATGGTCTTATACCAGAACTAAAAAAAAATACTACCAGATGATGCAGTTAAAATATTAAATAAGGTCTACAGAGAAATAAAAAACTGCTAAAGTCCTCCGATCGTGGAAAAATGTCCTTATATCACCCATTTTAAAACAAGATAAGTATCCTACAAAGTGTTGATCATACAGGCTCATTTCACTTTTAAATGTGGACTGTAAGAGTTTTGTGTCCATTTTAGGTAACAAAATGAATCTACTTATACCTAAACTAATTAACAATGATCAAACTGGGTTTATTTTAAATAAACAAGTACAGGCTAATATAATAAGAAAGCATACATTAATAGACTATGCAAATAAAACAAAAAAAAACTTTATATCATTAGTCTTCATTTAGATAAGGCTTTTTACTCAGGTAATTGGTTGTACCAGTTTAAAACACTTAAAATATATAATTTCTCACCTGAGTTAATTGCATTAATTTCTAAGTTATACAATAACTCTTGAGTTTATGTTAATGTATGTTCTTTTCTTTCTAATTCCTTTAAATTAGAAAAAGGACAAAACAAGGCTGTCCATTATTACCTTTGCTTTTTGCATTACTACAGAATCGTTTGCTAGTAGTTTTAGTTCCAATGAGAACATTAATGGTACAAAAATAAAAGATTTTGAAATAAAGATTCATCTCTTTGCTGATGATATTTTACTAACAATAGAAAATATAAAGAATTCATTAGAACATATAATTTGTTCTATGAGTGAATTTGAAGACCTCTCAAACTTAAGATCTAATCATGAAAAAGCAAGCACATTATTAATTAATAAAAAAATTTAAAATCATACAAACAATATTCTAACTTCAATTGGAATAGCAATCAAATGAAATACCTTGGTATAAACATTATGTCTAATGGTAAAAAATGATACAAATAAACTTTCAACATGTTGCTGATAAAATTTTAACTTTAGTCACAAATTGGAATAAATTCTTCTTTTACCATGGATGAAAGATTAATGCTTATTAAGATGACAATTCTCCCTAAAATACTGTTTGTCTTACAATCTTTAGTACTATCTCCACCAGAAAAAAAAAGTGAAGAAAATAAATAATATCGTACTTACATTTTTTTGCATCCTAGTCAACAAAGAGTTTACTTTGATTGACACAGAAGTTCTGTGATAAAAGACAATAGTATTCCCTGATATTCAATTGCATGCTACTTCAACAATTGTAAAAAATATAGGGTTGTGAATACATTCATCTTAATATTCAAAATGGAAACAAATATATCAAGTACTATTATTAGTAAATAATAAATATATCATAATCAATTATAAGCAAATAATGCCAAATAATGTTATCTGCTTATTAAAAGATTTTTGTGTAAATGGAATTACACCATCTTCTCAAATTCCCTATTTAAATAACACAATTTTCTCTTTCCAAAATTCTCACATTCTAACCATTGTATTAAAGATTTAATATTATCTTTATTTCCAATTGCATATACAAAAGACTGCTTAGAATCTCTTAATGTCAACAAAATGTTAGTATTGAAACAACAAAGTAACAATTTATTGGCATCAGTTCCTAAATTGTAATGATATATATATATATATATATAGAGAGAGAGAGAGAGAGGGAGAGAGAGTTGATAATTTAAGGTTGAAACACACTCAATATTATGAGAAATGGTTAATTTTACAAATATTTAGAGACTTTGGAAACACACAGATTAAATATTTAACACAGGTAAGAAATTGTTCTCCATATTATTGGAGTTCTTAATAAATATCAATAATAGTACAATGAAAAATAAATTATATTTGTCACAAATTTATAAAATTCTTAAGTTGGATTTCACATACTTAGACAATTCCTTTTGGAACTACTCTTATAAAATTAATAATGGAGAGTTTTCTGAAGAATACATAAAAATAATATTAAAATCCACAGATAAAACTACATCTTCATTATATTGGAACATTTCACTTGGAAATTCTTACACAGAGCTTTTGTCACTCCTAACAAAATTACAATTATGTATAAATTAAATATTATTACATGTGGAGATGTGATTCTGAAATAATACCTGATTAGACACATATGGTATATGGGTGAAGTTATCTCCTTTTTATGGAAAGAAATTAATAACTTCATTCAAGCTCTGTGGTCAGATAGATATAATATTTCCACATATTTAGTTTTATTTAATGTGCTGATTCCTGAGATAATTCTGAAAACCCAAGTGCCTCTTCTTTTGCCTATTACTGCTATAGCTAGAAAAAGTAATTACTAAAAATAGGAAAAGTAAAGTTACCCCCTGTAGTGTTAAATTTATTAGTATGTCAAAAATTCTTTGCAGTAGTGAATTGCATGTTATAAAGATGAGAACTTCTAATATTAATGAAAAGGGACACTAAAAATGCCTTAGCAAAGTATAGTTTGCATTGAACAACTTTGAAATATTTAGGTTTATTGTTTTAGAACAAGCAGCTATTTTCTTTGATGATTATGACACACTGTTGGAGGTGTGGGAACTTAAGTGGCAGCTGTTCCTTAATGCCAAATCTTTCCCTGGTCTGAATGAGTCCCTAAGTATTCAGTGTACGCTTAGATGGCTTAGCTAACTATCACATTAGTAATTCAAATTTAATCATTCCTAAAATACTTTTGAAACATCCAGAGTACTTACTTGTAATGGTTGAGTTGTTTTTATTGCATTTTATTACTGCTGCATTTCCTTGCCTGTTGTTGACTACTTTTTATCATTTGTTTACATGAAACATAAAAACTTTTTTATTGGCTGATGATTTTCTATACATTGAAGTATTTGTGTGGATATCTGTATTTCTGAAGACATTCTTGTTACATTAAAGAGCAAAATCACTCAACACTAGCTTAGCTGTATTTTTTGTTCACCTTGGAGAAAGACGTGTTGTTTAGTTTTTTTTTTTTTTTTTGTCTTCCTTCCTACTTTTTTCTCTTTAATAACTTCTAATACTATGCATTCATATAAATCATGGCATAAACTTAAAGACTTGCTTGAAAAATATTAATTGTTATTGATATGTATAACTTTGATGTACTGATCAGCTGTGAATTTATTTAAATAGTTATTTGTTTGTTTTATAATAAATTTGTTTATTTATTGTTTTTAAAACAAATAAAAAAAAGAAAAGAAAGACACTGAAAAGTAAAAAGTCAAAATCATCTACAGCACTGGAAATATATATACTGAAAAAAGTTCAAGCAGGTAGGAAGATAGGTATGACAATACAATAACTCTAATAGAACATAAATGTGCCTAACACACAAGCAAATATCAGAAAAAAAATCATAACCTTTGGAACAAGATGCCTACTGAAGATGTCATGCACCCTTCCAAGCATATAACTGAATTATCAGAATAGACTAAAGAAATAAAGCAACAGACACTGCAAAATATTTAATAAATCTTTTCTTGTCATTTTTCTCTCTCTCTTTGAGACTGTTACATGTGATTTGTCCTGAGGAATTCTTTGTCTTTATTCTTAAAAAAAATAATAGTAAGAAATTGATAAATCAGGTTTTCTGGGTCACCAGTTCAGATCAGACACACTGATATTTCTAGGTCTCAACTGGCTTCAGTACACCTCCCTAGGAACATGGGATTGAGCCATCATTGTGAGCTACTCGTCCAAGGAGCTGTATATCTATCAATTAGTTTTGCTAAGATCTCACAGTATTCATTGTAGCTTGTGAGTAAAGAAAGACACTGTACAATCATTATAATGCTAAAACAGACACAGTAGAATCATAATAATATTAAAACAGACTAAGATTCATGTAGACTTAACAGGCAACTTTCAGGTCTAGAAGCTTCAGTGACAAACATGAGTGAGGTACAACAGTATTTCAGAGGTTTTGAATGTTGTCAATAAGCAAATATGTGAAAAATGACTGCAACATAAAACTGTTTTAGGAGAAATACAGAAGTATGGTATTAATGCAGTAGTGTCCAACCCGCGGCCCGCGGGCCGCATGTGGCCCTCAGACCTCTTCCATGCGGCCCGCGACCCTTAAATTAAAATTTTACTTTTTTTCCCTTTTTTTTTTAAGGTTGCGTCCTTTCACTGGTGGGTGCATGCGCCAAAGCATCCTCCTGTTAGTTTTCGTGCCGATAGATGCATTCGCGAGAAAGGAAGAGCTGACTTGCGTCCTTTAGCTGATGTGCGCGAAAAGCACCCTTCTGTTAGTTTTCGCGCCGATAGTTGCATTCGTGGCAAAGAAGAGCTGAGGGAAGACGAGAGCATCGCGCCGAAGAAAAGTTGAGAGAGGGATTTGTAATTTTTACACACCGACTACTACACCAGATAAGCTAAGTATATAGTGAGCACAATTATGTATAAATGCTTTTTACTTTTATTGGTTTAAAAAAAAACTGGGCTTTTTCACAGACCACTGCTGTCAGTCTTACCCAGGCTTCAGGCATTATTTTTGGCTTCAGCATGGTACAACATACCAATTCATCATTCTTCCTTCTTCCAGACACAAAAAGAAGAAACGTTTCCAAACAGCATTTGCCTGTTCAACAAGATATAAATTTGCCTGAGCCTCAGATAGGCGACTCTGGTGTGGCAGTTTTTAATTCCTTAGGCTGTTCATCTTTTTTCTTGGCTTCTCCTGGTGTAGTCTGCAAATCCACCATGGGACAGCATTTAGAGTAGTGTCCACACTGAGTACTGAATGTGATACTCAACCAACTCAGCTAACTATATCGCTAGCAGAGAGGATAGTAGTCTGAGTGAGAGATTGGTCACAAAGAAAGGGAAGAAAAAAATGGAAGAGGTCGAAGCAGTTACAATGGACCCCAAATGAGGAACCATTCTACCAGCAACAAAAAATGTTGTGCTCGGATACTGAAATCAAACTATTAGGTAGAGATTTAATATTTGTTCTCTTTGCATATGGTGATTTAGCAGAGACTTTGAACTGAAAGATTTTACTGGAAGTATTAATTTGAAATTATTATTTAAAATTAAATTTTAAAAGATAATACATTCAATACTGGTTTGAGATGTGCTTTCCAGAGCCCCAAAATATGAAAGCATTCCTATTATTTCGATGAAGGGCAAGAGGAAGTTTAGATAATTGTAGGCAGCAGTTTAAAATAAACTAAAATTCAATAATAATAATTATAATAACTAGTATATATTATCTTCTTAAATGCACTGCTGCTTTTGAATACACATTCTTGCCTCTGCTGCCATAACTACTTGTGAAAATGACAGCCTACAGATAGGAAACAATATTTTATCTGCTCTTATCCTAAAATTTATTTCAAATAATGTGGTAAAAGGCCCAAAAGAGGGAAAGATTTTAAATATCGCTCCTATAAAATTAGAAAGTTGCTAGGACAACAAGTTTTGCATTATTATGTATTTTATTTTTATTTATTTAACATTTGTTTACATAAATAAATAAATAACTATTATGTACTTTCTGAAGGATATGAAGTCTGAAACGCAAATGTCTGTCATTATTTAGTGACTTCCAAAAATGTGAGGAACAGACAAGAAATATGTGGCAAAAATCTGGTCATTCTGTGAAAATCTGGACAGTTGATAAGTATGATGATGGCCTATGTTCAGACTGGGCTGGCAAATAAATAAAAACAGAAGTAAATAAATACATTTAATTTTAAGGATGATTTATTTATTGGTTATTATTGGTTTATTGCATTTGTTTACTTGGAAAGTTCAATTGAGCAAAAGCCCATTTGCAGTGGAATCCTGGGGGAGAAAAGCTCCAACAGACATATATGACACATGAAAGATGTTTGGTACTAATTGTTGTTTGTCTCTAAATACAAATAGCAGGTGTTACAAAATATTAGTGTGTTACTCTCAGTAGATGACATACACCGAGCCATCCTAAAGTGTGGTTATTGCACAGGCTGACTCGACAGATGACAATTACTCAAGCCATTGGGCTACCCAAGTAATAGCAGGGATTGTTTTTGGCTTTGCCAATAGAAAAATGGTGCAGGTTACCACATGATCTCACAAAGTGGCTCTCTAGGAGTGAGTGATATGCAGTGCCCCAGGAAGAAGGGGTTTTGGACAAGGAAAAAAAGTTTAAAGAGACAAGGTTAAAGAGTTGAAAACCACAAAGTTATACTCGCAGAGTTCTATGGGACTGCATGACAAATCTGGCTTTGTTGTAGTGTTAGTGATGCTGTTTGAGACAGTTCTAGAACTGTAACACATGACAAATGCAAACAAGAATCAAATAATTTGTGTAGTAGAATATAAATCAGCTTATGTAAATAGATGTACAATATCAATTAACAAGCGCAGTAAAAGTGTGATATCAGTGACATTTGGCGAGATTACTGAATCAGCCAGATAAATGTGTGTATCATTGAAATTTGGTGTGGTTATTGAATGACTTGTGATATCAGTGACATTAGGTGTGATTCTGAATATGAATGATGACTTCTCAACAAAAAGACAATGAAGAAGTGTACAGCAGAGTTAAGAGAGTGATCAGTGGGTACTGTGGTGACTGTAAATTGTGGTTTTATATTGGAAAACATTTCACATTACTGCAGTAAAAGACCACTTGGGAACAAGCAGCTGATCTCAACACATGCATACCTGACAGGGTCAATGCTGATAATGTTGAGGCTCAGGAACTGCAGATAAAGACTGGAAGCACGGTCTGAGATTGTGTAGTAATACTCTGAGAAGGATTTTATCAGAAGGAAATTTCTAACCATAGAGGAAAAGCTTGGGCAACTATACATGCATTCTTATGTCTAGAAAAATCTGACAAAGAAATAAGTTGGTACCTTTCAAGCAACATAAGAAGTGAACAGTCCCTATGAAGCAGGCAGCTGTTTATAAACCACATTTGTTTACATACTGATTGTGTATTCAGGTCTCTGAAGATCTGGTCTGCAAGTTCTCTTCTGTCATAAATTACTATGTTATCTATGATATAACACTGTCATTTCTCTTGCTTCTGAACTCTCCTTTATAACTCCTTTCCTGTTCAGGAAATGTATTTTAAAGCTAAGAGTTTGTGTTTTAGTAGACTATCATAAGGCCATACTATACTTTTAAACAAGAGCACTGTTTTTCCTGTCAGTTTCAGTTATTTTAAACAACTTCTACATTGTTTTTCTGTGGAGTAATTGTGTTCTTTACTTTTTTGGGGCTGTCAGTTTTTTTTAAAGTGCTTTTTACTCTTTTATGTGTAAAAAAGTGAGTTTTAAAGACTTAAGTTTTACTGGCTCTTGTTGCTTGTTTTCCCTGGGAAAGAGGCACCAGTTTTTGCATGACTGTGGAGTAAACTGTCGGTCTCATAATTGGTGGTACTTCTAGCCACAAAAAGAAAAGTTTAAGTAAGCCGGCTTTGTCACCACAGCATTCTAGCAATTTACATCAGCCACAGGTGGGTGACTTTGCTGTGGCCATTAGTTGTACCTTAGACAACTCCTCTTTTACCCCCAGGTCCCTCTGGTATAGCAGCTGCAGCCATGATAGACCAGGGGTTAGCCATGTCCACTGTGGCTGTTGAGGTCCCCTCAGCGGGCAAGGGAGAGTCCCTGGTCCTGGGAGAGGGAACAGGGATGGCTTACCTTTTTTGCCAGAATGTTGTGTCCAACTCTGAGGAAATTGATGCTGCTATTAAATAACACTGTTGGCATCATTGTTCCTGTCAAGAAGAAACAGAAAACTAAACATGTATCTACTCCTCCTCCTAATTTCCGTAGGATTAGTTTACTGGGATCTGACTCAGGCTACTGATCCTCCTTATATGATGGTTTCTGGTAAATGAAAGAGGGATGCCTCTCTTCTCCTGAAGAGATTCAGGATTCTATATTTGGATAAGAAGAAGGGGCAGGCAATGGATTTTCTCTTCGGATTTCTGATTCAGACTTGGAGCCCAGTTTCTGAATCTCCATGTGTGTGTGTGTGTGTGTGTGTGTGTGTGTGTGTGTGTGTGTGTGTGTGTGTGTGTGTGTGTGGGAGGAGGTTCTGTTTCTCACACTATTTCCAGAATGTGCCATTGTTTTCCGCAAGAGAACACTGAGGTTTCCCCAGTCCCTCAAGAAATACAATGAGCTGTTAACAGGAAATTTCAAGAACCTTCACCCATTCCTCCAGTTCTGCCAGCTTTGGAGGATATGTTACTGCCTGCCATTTTCCTGGCACCCAGCCAGCTGCCCCTAAAAATGCAGATGGGATGTATAAAGTCCATCAGTCTGTTAATTCTTTTATACTCAAAATCTGACCCATCAGTTGTAGCTTTAGTTAATCCTACTGGTGCCAAACATTTATTTAATTATAATCCAACTGTTTCTGATGAGGATGGGAAGATTAAGTTTGGGGAAAAGTCTGTGCTTCTGCAACGTTCATGTTTAGGATTTTAAATTGTCAGAGTCATATGTTTGTTCTAACTGTGAACGTATGAATGTTTTGTGTGCTTTTTTTGTGAGAAAAAATAAGTCTTTACATTTACTTTTATTGTATAAGTCACTACTTATTGTTTACAGTTACAGTGATATTGGCATGAGTATCAAATTAGATTACATGTGTTAGTATTTTAGGCAGTTACCAAGGGATAAGACATTGTTGTCATATCCTTGTAAACCACATTCTTGATTTTAGTGAGATTGTAATATCCTTAATCCCTACTTGTTGTTTCCCAGATTTAGGTGCATAGAAATGCGGTTACATCTTAATGCTACCACAATAAGCTCAGCTAGAGTGTTACAGGATAACATCTTGTCTCATGCAAAACTTTTATATATAATTAAGTTGCTTCCTCCTCCATGTACACAAGACGGCTTTGGCAATGCAGTGTCTTATTTTTCATCAGCGGGCCTTGTGCGATATGAACGAAGTAAGGCAGAGCACCATCTTTGTTTTCAACACTTAATTTTTCTCTACTTGTATCTGCATAAATGAGGCTTAGTTTAAACTTAAAGTTTAATAACTGGGTGTAGCATTCTTCTGTGAAGCCTCAGAGATCTGCATAGTGGTGACATATTTCTCATACATGGAAATGCAAGTTACCACTGCCTCACAGGTGACATTGGCTGTCAGTGGATAAGGTTTAGCCATGTTGTCCTTTTCATGATTTCCCACTATCTGAAAACAATCAGTTTTGTAATTCTCACATGAAGTGTTGTGTTCTTTCCAAATGCGTTATCTGGGACAGAGGTTTCCTGCTTTAAAGTTAAGAGTTGCATCCTGTTTTGTTTAGCTGCATTTGTTGCCGATGGTGAATTTGTTAAAGAATGCCTTGAAAGTGTAGCAGACATAATTTGCCCTGAAAAAAATCAGAATTTTCTAAAATCAGTTTATCACACCAGACAATTGTGGAAGATATAGCCAAATCTATTAAAAATACTTTGGAACTTTCAAGTTTTACTCCATAGCTTTGGATGACAGCACTGATGTTACAGATACGGCACAACTTGCCATATTTATTTGTGGTATTTACAACGATTTCAGTATTACTGAAGAACTGGCCTGTCTGGTTCCACTGAAAGACACAACGAAGTCTGCTGATCTGTACAAGGCAGTAAAAGAAACACTGGCAAGATTTTCCTTGACCATCACAAACCTGTCTGGCATAGTAACTGATGGTGTTCCAGCTATGGTTGGAAAGAAGGAAGGACTAACAACACTGATGGAAGAAGATGCAAAACAGATCAGTAATGTGCGTTTCATGAAGTACCACTGCATTATACATCAAGAAAATTTGTGTGCACAGACTTTAAAAATGGAAAATGTTATAAATATTGTTAGTAAAACAATAAATTTTATAAGATCCAGAGAATTAAATCACCACCAATTTCAGGAGTTTCTGACTACTTTGGAATCTACCTATGGAGACATCTTGTACTTTACTGCAGTTAGGTTGTTAAGTCGTGGAAAAATGCTGAAACGCTTCTATGATTTACGAGATGAAATAATGTCCTTTATGGAGTCAAAAGGAAAGCCTGTACCCGAATTTAAAAATGCAAACTGGATGGCTGATTTAGCCTTCTTAGTAGACATTACTGCTCATTTAAATTACCTAAACCTGCGCCTCCAAGGGGAAAACCTATTAATAAATGGCATGTTTCAAACAGTGACGGCATTTGAAGTGAAACTGAAATTATGGTACTGTCAGATGAAGAACAATAGCTTCATTCACTTTGAAACGCTGTCTGAGCAAAGCCACGTAAATACTGAAAAATATGCGGCATTACTTAATAGTTTATCACAGGAGTTTGAGAGTAGATTTCAAGATTTTAGAAAACACCAACAACAGTTCAGTATATTTGCTATTCCATTCTCAGGTGACATCAACATGTTGCCTGCAAACCTGCAACTGGAATGCATAGAATTGCAGTCAGATATGCAACTTAAAGAAAAATTTCTGCACGCGTCTTTATTGGACTTTTATAAGTTATACCTACCCAAAGAAAAATATCCGTCACTTCACGAACATGCCCTGTTCATGACATCTCTTTTGGGGAGTACATACATTTGCGAGCAATTTTTTTCTCGTATGAAGTATACAAAAAATAAAATCAGAACAAAAATTTCAGATGAGCATCTTGAAAATACTCTTCGCATCGCCACTACCTCTATCAAAACTGATATAGATGCACTGGTATCAAAAAGACAAGCTCAGTGTTCACATTAAAAAGGTTATGCTCATAATGTTTGTCTACTACACAAAAGAACAATCCTGACTTGACAGCCTGAACCTCCTGATATGGACACTTAAGTATAACAAGAACTAGGACCAATAAGTTTGAATTCTGTGAAGGTCTGTGCCTGGCTGCACCCTTGTGAACAGGTTTCACGAATAAACACTGCCACTACTAATAAAGTCAATTATTTGTTTAAATTTGAGAAATGTAACAAACACTGGAAGACCCCTTCCAAATTTTCAGCAAACATTTGGAAAAACCTCAAGTTGGAGATTTATAGTAATCTAAGGAAGAAATACAAAAAGGTGTTATCTGATGATGCTATGCCTCATTGAGTGGATCAAGTCGTCAGCTGAAATGTGCACTCATGCAGATTGGAGGGGCAACTGAAAAAAAGCAGGTGTGAGATTACCTTGTGAAACTGGAGTGTGTTGTTGCATATTACCATGTTCTTTGTGGCTCCATAGTAAGTGGGTGAACCAAAGTTAAACGTGTTCTACCATCTGTTAGTCAGTGAAACAAATGTAAAAATACAAATTGTTCATTTTTTAAGAAGTAAAAGTCTCATCATTCCTGCAAGCTGCGCATCACCACTGAAGAAACTTCTTTCCTCTTCAGACCAGCCTGACCAGACAGCAGTTCAAAAGCAAGAAATATTGCCAGTGCCACATTTCATGGAACAGATTCCAAAGCTAAAAATGTGCCTTTCCAAAGGAGTGCTCAGTTTGAGAATACCACTGATGAGCCTTCTTTTATCTTCAGACCAGACAGCAGTGCAAAAGCAAGAAATATTGCCAGTGCCATATTTCAGGAACTGATTCCAAAGCTAGAAATGTGCCTTTCCAAAGGAGTGCTCAGTTTGAGAATACCACTGATGAACCTTCTTTTATCTTCAGACCAGCCTGACCAGATGGCTGTGCAAAAGCAAGAAATATTGCCAGTGCCATATTTCAGGGACAGATTCCAAAGCTAGAAATGTGCCTTTCCAAAGGGGTGCTCAGTTTGAGAATACCACTGAAGAAACTTCTTTCCTCTTCAGACCAGCCTGAGCAGACAGCAGTGCAAAAGCAAGAAATATTGCCAGTGCCATATTTCAGGAACAGATTCCAAAGCTAAAAATGTATTTATTTATTTATTTATTTTACATTTGTTGACTGGGCTAGTCTAGCTGGATATATGTCCATTTTCAGTAGAGGCCCGGGGAGAAAAGCTCCAAATTATTAGTACATCAATTAATAAAGTGTAACAATAAAAATAAATGCAGATGTAATGGAAACAGGAACATTTTTTTTAAGTGAGTAAAAGTAACAGGCTATGTGATGTTCATAACAGAGTACTCTTTACACACATGTGAAATATAGAAAATCAGTTACTGTGTGATGTGCTTAGCACAATCCTCATTATAAAAACATATTAAATGAAATGATAATAAATGTGAACAGAGATGAAGGAAAGATAGGAAAGGTATCAGGGATAGTATAGGTTGAGTTTAAGGATTAGATTATTTTCATAGAGGAAGTAGAATAGTTACTGTTATGAAAGAGAGGCAGGGATACTCTTATGAAGGAAAGGGAGAGACATTAGGGTAAGTAGGCAGTGGGTGTTTTATTCCAAATCATAGTGGAAAGTTGAGCAGCTGAGAGTCCTCTACTGAGTTATTGGATGTAATTGGGTTCAGGGGGAAGGAGTGCAAAAGCAACAAATATTGCCAGAGCAATATTTCAGGAACAGATTCCAAAGGAGTACTCAGTTTGAGAATACCACTGAAGAAACTTTTTTCCTCTTCAGACCAGCCTGATCAGACAGCAGTGCAAAAGCAAGAAATATTGCCAGAGCCATATTTCAGGAACAGATTCCAAAGCTAAAAATGTGCCTTTCCAAAGGAGTGCTCAGTTTGAGAATACCACTGATGAACCTTCTTTTATCTTCAGACCAGCCTGACAAGACAGCAGTGCAAAAGCAAGAAATATTGCCAGTGCCATATTTCAGTGCAGATTCTAAAACTAGAAATGTGCCTTTCCAAAGGGGTGCTCAGTTTGAGAATACCACTGATGAACCTTCATTTATCTTCAGACCAGCCTGAGCAGACAGCAGTGCAAACGCAAGAAATATTGCCAGTGCCATATTTCAGGGACAGATTTCAAAGCTAAAAATGTGCCTTTCCAAAGGAGTGCTCAGTTTGAGAATACCACTGAAGAACCTTCTTTCCTCTTCAGACCAGCCTGAGCAGACAGCAGTGCAAAAGCAAGAAATATTGCCAGAGCCATATTTCAGGAAAAGATTCCAAAGCTAAAAATGTGCCTTTCCAAAGGAGTGCTCAGTTTGAGAATACCACTGATGAACCTTCTTTTATCTTCAGACCAGCCTGACCAGACAGCTGTGCAAAAGCAATAAATATTGCCTGACCCATATTTCAGGGACAGATTCCAAAGCTAAAAATGTGCCTTTCCAAAGGAGTGCTCAGTTTGAGAATACCACTGAAGAAACTTCTTTCCTCTTCAGACCAGCTTGACCAGACAGCAGTGCAAAAGCAATAAATATTGCCGGAGCCATATTTCAGGAACAGATTCCAAAGCTAAAAATGTGCCTTTCCAAATGAGTGCTCACTTTGAGAATACCACTGATGAACCTTCATTTATCTTCAGACCAGCCTGACCAGACAGCAGTACAAAAGCAAGAAATATTGCCAGTGCCATATTTCAGGGACAGATTCCAAAGCTAGAAATGTGCCTTTCCAAAGGGGTGCTCAGTTTGAGAATACCACTGATGAACCTTCATTTATCTTCAGACCAGCCTGAGCAGACAGCAGTGCAAAAGCAAGAAATATTGCCAGTGCCATATTTCAGGGACAGATTCCAAAGCTAAAAATGTGGTTTCCAAAGGAGTACTCAGTTTGAGAATACCACTGATGAACCTTCTTTTATCTTCAGACCAGCCTGACCAGACAGCTGTGCAAAAGCAAGAAATATTGCCAGTGCCATATTTCAGGGACAGATTCCAAAGCTAGAAATGTGCCTTTCCAAAGGGGTGCTCAGTTTGAGAATACCACTGAAGAAACTTCTTTCCTCTTCAGACCAGCCTGACCAGACAGCAGTGCAAAAGCAAAAAATATTGCCAGAGCCATATTTCAGGAACATATTCCAAAGCTAAAAATGTGCCTTTCCAAAGGAGTGCACAGTTTGAGAATACCATTGATGAACCTTCTTTTATCTTCAGACTAGACAGCAGTGCAAAAGCAAGAAATATTGCCAGTGCCATATTTCAGGGACAGATTCCAAAGCTAGAAATTTGCCTTTCCAAAGGGGTGCTCAGTTTGAGAATACCACTGAACCTTCTTTCATCTTCAGACCAGCCTGACCAGATGTAGCATGTCTTGAATAATTTCAGGGACAGATTCAAAAGCTAGAAACAGAAGAATACATGAGCGCTTTGGACAACATATCATATGGGCATTAAGGACATGATGGAAGACATGGACATCTTTAGGAAACCGGCAAAATCACAGGTATGATCTCATACAAATTGAAGGGTTCGTACCTGTTAATTTTTTTGTTTTACAAATAAACTTTGATGTTAAACTAAGATGCTAGATTTCACTGTTTTTTAAGAATTTGAATGAGATTGAATTTTAGGACAAATATTATGCATTTATTACATTTATTCATTGTTCAAATTCACCTTCAATACAGCCAGGGGGTTGACTTTGGTGGTCCACGACAGCGATACAGTTAACTATATGATATATTTTACATGCAGCCCCCAGACAACTTCTGTTGACTCAATGCAACCCCTGCAAGTGAAAAGGTTGGACACCCCTGTATTAATGGATTTACATTTAAAATAATAACTGCAGCTTTTCAAAGATTTTTTTTTTATTTGCCTTTTGTTACATTTCTAAAATGCATTAGGATAAGACAAAGTTTTGGTTGAGAATAAATTCTAAGCCTCTTGGTACCTTAAAAAAATCATTTTTAGTAAACAAACACTCAGCAGTGGAGGCAACTGGACAGCATGTCCTGCCAGCCAGCCAGACAGTCTTATTTCCTTTTCTTGAATTCTGTGTACTGAGTTCTTATTTGCACAGGAATGCATATTTAAAACATTCCCCTCTTACACTTCAAATACATATATCCCACCGAAGTCTCTATTCAACTTGAAAATATTTCCTCTGACAACCTTCTTAGATCTGGTAACATAACCCTGAGGTTCATAAACCTTTGCAGAGAGTATCTATGTCTTCCTCTCACCCAAAATATAATCTATGTTTCACAGAAAACATTATGCCACAGATTTGGACAATTATTCTAATTAAACCCTTCCTAAAGCAAACCAACCCAAAAGATACCTCTCATTTCCATCCAATATCCATCTTCCCAGTTCTGGGCAAACATCTTGAAAAGATGGTCTATACCCAACTCTCCCTCTATATTCAGCAGTGGGTCTATATTAGTTTGCCAAAATGTATTTTCAGCAAACTCCTCTTCATCGATCCATAGTCAGCGAAAATCACTTACATGATTCACTAAATTTTACAAGGGTGAAGAAGTAGGTGGTCAGCTAAACAACTTTGCCATTTTTCCCACTGTAGTGCGATCTCAGAGTTGATATATATTGTTGCGGATGGGGGGCAAAGCCCCTCAGTTGGGTGAGTTTGATTTAGTTAGTTGTAGTTCCATTGTGCTTTGGAGTAATTGTTTCATTGCCCTTGGGAAATTCAGTGAATTGCAGAAGTGATTTTTGCTGAATATGGGTCGATGAAGAGGTGTTCACTGAAAATACATTTCAGCAAACTAATATAGCCCCTCAGCAATACTACCTGCTCTCTTCCAGATAACATGGACTCTGGCCTGGGTGAAGTACTATAACAGCACTTTGGTCCCTAACGGATGACATCTTGCTAAACTCTGATGGTGGCCTCCTTACAGGTGCCCTATTTATAGAACTGACAGATTCCTTTGACCTCATTTACAACTATCTTGTGACTCCAAAACAAACTAAATGAAATTGGTATAAGTCCACACACCTCTCCCTGGTTTATAAACTTCCTCCCTGACATACACTTCAAGTTAAAATAGGATCCTCCCAATCAGAATCTGCACCTGCTACCAAAGTTATACCACAAGGATCCATTCTTGCACTCCTCCTGTTCTCCATGTTCATTAACAAACTTCCTTGTGACCTCCCCATCTCTCTCTCATATCCTCTGTGCTGATGAAATGATTATTTACCTATCAGGCCACTCTCATACCATCATTTAATGTCAACGCCAGTCAGAATTACATGAGCTCCAGCAACAGCTCATAAACCATAAACTACTTCTCAACCCCACCAAGACCAAAAATATGTTTTTTTTTTTTTTTTTGGAAATCCACAGAAAATTCACCAAGTGTCTAACTCTTTAAATTATCTTTGACTACACAACCTTTCCACAGAGACAACCTCCATCTTCAAATATCTAGGACTGTGGTTTGATCAGTCAATAAACTTCTATTTCTACATAAACAAAGTGAAAGCTGAAATAAACTCCCTCCTCTTCTTGCCAAATAGATCTCCCATTTTCTATGCCGACTAGCCTGAACAACCTTAGCAAACGAATTCTACATTCTCAACTTGAATATCAGCTACCAATTTTTGCTTCTGCCTCCAAGAAAAACATTGACACATTTCAGTCTATCTCTAAAAACATCTGCCAATTCATTATAAACATACTTCTCTGTGAACATCACTATATCACCCAAGAAAAAGCCAAACGGCTGCTCATAAAACAAAGATCTAAACTACTTTTAGGATCCCAACTTAGCAAATTACTCCCACATCATGTTTAGCCATTTGCAGATAGACTTCATGAAAAGAAAACTCCTCATACTCATAGCACCTGAGACACTAGTCACAAGCCACACCAGCTCTCATTACCTTGAGTGCCAAACTCCACAGCACTGCATGTTCATTCTCCTCTTAGGCCCCTACCCTTTGGCAAGGTCTCCCCATTGACATTAAGGAAATCAACACTTATTCCAATTTCAGAATGCAACTGAAAAAGCACTTCTTCATCCAAGCTAAATGCTCTTGCTTGAAATCAGGACATATCAACCAACCTGTTTCCTTCCTCATTCTATTCCCTCTCTCAAGATTCACAGGAGATTGACCCAGTTTATATTGCACATTACACTCTGCTTGATTGCACATTGCACTGTATTTGTTCACTAGAATGTATATT
Source organism: Protopterus annectens (assembly GCF_019279795.1). Classification (NCBI taxonomy): domain Eukaryota; kingdom Metazoa; phylum Chordata; order Ceratodontiformes; family Protopteridae; genus Protopterus; species Protopterus annectens. The sequence goes on from NC_056733.1 coordinate 1,513,018,178, forward strand.
TATTTATTTATTTATTTTACATTTGTTTACCGGGAAGGTCTGACTGGATATATGTCCATTTTCAGTGGAGGCCCAGGGATAAAAGCTCCATGTTAGCAGAGTACAATTACATTAAGAACAATAGAGACATTTAGAAATAAGTATAATATGCAGTCTTCAGTAGGGTTACAAACATAGATAAAACATTGTTAACAAAATCAGATAAAGCAGCTTAAGTTTTAGACATTAATACATTCAGTTAAGGGCTTAGTCCCTTAAAGGATTCATACACTTTTTAGAATCTATGATTGAAATGATTAGGCAGAGTTTCCGAGATCAGCGGGTGGTAGTATATACATATTTTTCTATATAATTAGTCTGAAGTACTTTGTTACTTTTTATATGACTGTATTTTTGTTTGTGAAATGTTTTGTATTTCACCCAGACTGAGCCTGAAATTGTTCAAAATTGATCAGTGCACTACCACGGTAAATAACTATAAAGAAAGAAATGAATAAACGTTTTGTTATTCTACATGTTATGTAAGCACACTCTACAAGCTTCTGAATTATTTATCTTTCAAACATAGCATAAATCTTGTTCCCCAAAAACTTCATAATATTAAGGATTTTGACCAGGTTTCTAGTATTAACCAACATGTCATGTTCATGTCATGGATTTCAAGACATCTAGATATCCACATCCAGAACACATAACAATTAAGTTATGGCAGGAGAAACCTAATCATATTTTTGTAGCACACAGAACCTTACCATGACCACATATAACTAGTTACATAAAACACACATAGAAGATGAAAGTATTTTCAGCTATGAAAGATAAAACTAACAGAGCTGCCAAACAGACAGTATGCAGAAGGGACATATCCCTCTGATGAGCAAATGTCTTTAAAAGCTATTAGACACAGCTCTCATTTTTTTTTATGACAGCAAAAGTGTATAATAGCTTTTAAAACTGTGAGAAAATGCATCAGACATTGCTCTGCTTTTGATGCTGTATTGCAAGAAAAAAAAACATTTAATAATAAAGTGCTTAAAAAACTGTTAAGCACCTTTAGTACCACAGGAAGGTTCACAAATGTTCATTCTAGTCATGTCACTAAGTGCATTGCAAAGAAGTACCCTAGTTTTGTTGACTGTCATGGGCATAAATAATTGATTTTCTCTGGTTATCTTTGGCAGAACTCCTTTTTTTGAAAAAAAAAAAAAAAACGCTTCTGCTATCATAATTGAGGACACAAGCATAGATGAATTTCTGAAATTAATTTAGAAGCTATTTTTTGCTTGACACTTAGCCTTGATTTTTCAAAATGTTATAGCTGCTGGGGAAACAAACATCATTCTGACATTTGTATAGCAGCATTAACTGATTGTGCACTGTTTTGGGCATTCTGTATGATTTTGCTTCTTCTAAACAATTTTAGAAACTAATTTGACATCAGAAAATCATCATGCATTTGGTAAGGAACGCAGTTTTCCTCAGTGCAGTTTGTGTTTTTGACAGTGCATCTTGTATTTCATTTTCATCTAGCCTACTGTGTGACGAGCAAGTCACTGAATCAGACATTGCTCTCAGAACACCTTTGAAAAGGACTGTGTGTCCAGTTTGCTTACTTGGATAGAATGAATGGGCATTATTACAAAAATGGGCAAACACTTACACACACACACACACACACACACACACACACACACACACACACACACACACACACACACACACGTAAGCTGAAATTCAATTTTCTCTATAATATGAAACATAAGGTTTTTGAACTATAGCTGTTTTTTCCTAAGGAGCTAACTTGTATCATTTCCTCACTGATATTCCTGTCTTGAATCATATCATGGAATGTTCATTTAAGGAACAGCACTGTTTCTTTTTGATATCACATTTATGAATTGGAAGGCATGTGGTTTGCGGCACAGAGAGGTGAAGCCCAGACTATTTCCCAAATGACCAAAGGTCTATTACTGGCTCAGGTATTGGAGGGACTGTATAAAGGGGGATTGAAAAGTTGACATTTGCTTGCAAGTTCACTGCAGTACTGTTTACCACTGGAGAAGAGGTGACAGGTGTGCATCATACTTCCCTGGGACATGCAGTTGGCTCTGACAAGCTGCATTCAGCCAGTAGGTTTCATGGGGTATACGTTGGGATGTACACACCTAAAGGTTCATAGGTGGTTACCAGGCTAATGCCCCAGGAGACCTGACAAGCCTAGTCATATTTGTCCAGAGTTGACCCAGTTGTCAGTGGTTAGGTGAGCGAAGCTCGCAGAGGTATAAGTCTATGGTAATTAATATTGACTACCTCTGTCCTTGAGGGACATGGTCATCAACCCAGGAGTGAATTTATGGTCATCAATCCATTGATCTAGGTTGCGTTTAAAGAGGGTCAGGGAGGGGCTCTGTTACACGTGAATGGGAAGCTTGTTCCAGAGAAGGAGTAGTCTCTGGGAGATGTATCTATCTCACCAGCATGATTTATTCATGTCAGAGGCTAGGCTAAGATCCCAGGAGTAAGTGACCCTACTGCAGTTTGATTTGCGAATGTGTAGCATTTCCATGAGGGCAGAGTCAGAGATGGCCCTGTAAGCCAGGCACAGGACACCCTTTAACAGCCTACAAGAGACATAATACAGTGACAGGGCTTTCAGTCTTTTCATGTAGGACTTGCTTTGTGTACCCTGTATTTTCTTGTTGTGAAGCCTCTGTACTCTCTCTGATGGTTGCAGGTGTCTGGTGAGATGCATATAAAAGGGAGCACTGTACTCAATTATTAGTCTGATGAGGGCCAAGTATAATGGAATTATAACATCCTTAGATCTATATGCAATGCCTTTACTTATGAGATACATCAAATAGAAGGATTTCCTTACCACTGTGCATACGTGGTGGTTGAAGTTCAGATTGCTGTCAGCGTGAGCAACCAGATCGCATACATTGGGTCTACACTTAGGAGGACACTGGCTATAATTTTATTAGCAGGAATTTTAGCTTTCCCAAACAGGATTTTTTTTTTTCATTTAACTTCAATCTTTGGCTTTGGCACCAATAATTTGTCTGCTTTAAACCTTTCTGCATTATATTGGCATCACTAAGGGACCTAATAGCTGCTCTCAATTTGCAATCTTCAGTGAACTTGGTCAGCCACAGGCCATCCATGCTTGCCTGAACGTCTGAGGAATAGATTCCAAACAGTAAAGGGCCCAGCAGAGAGCTTTGTGGTATTCCACTCGTGACTGGTCTTTTGCTAGAGGTGAAGTCACCCACTTTGACAGTATGTGTCCTGTCAGTGATCCAAACTGACTATCCATCTGGTGACACATGGATTAATTCCCAATTGGGAGAGTTTCTCTCTAATACCTAAATGGGGGATTGTGTCAAATGCTTTCGCTAGGTCTAGGTCGGGGTAGGTGTTATGGTTTGTCCTTCCTTCGTCCAGGGCCTTGGTGATTTTCTTGAAGAAGTCAACCAGGTTTAATAGGCATGATCTATCCTTAAAGAATCCAAACTGGGTTGGATCCAGAGTTTGGAGATTACTTTTGTCCTTGTTGATAAGTCCATAATGATTCTTTCCATGGCCTTACAGATGAAGCTAGTCAAGCTTATGGGTCTATAACTCACAGAGTTGGTTGATAGTCCCCCTTTGTCCATAGTGATTATTGTTGTTGTCCTCCATTCTGCCGGAACATAGCCAGTCCACAAACTGTGGTTAAACAGTGATCCGACTGGGTCTGCCAAGTCATGTTTTAAGTTGTTTAAAAGGCAACCTGAGATGTTGTTTGGACCTATTGATACCATATTTTTGTCCTTTGAGACCACAGAAATTACCTGTTTTCTTCAGATAATAGGCTGAGGAATAGTGGCAGCTATACTTTGGGTGATGACCAGTTGAGATAAGGGGTGAAGTTTGCTCCAAATCTGCCAACTAGCAGTTTGGCTTTTATCTCCAGTTGCGTATGAGTGATGTCATCCACAACCAGTTCAGCGCATAGCTGGGTATTCCCCCTTTAGATTTCAGACATAGTTAATGAATGCCTTGTGATTATCCTTAGCTTAGGAGGCTATTTTATTTTGCAATTACCTTTGGCAGACTTGACAAGAAATCTAATTTGTTTGCTTAGGCTAAAGAGGGATGTTTCCCTCTGCTGAGCCAGTCCCCTCTTGGTTTTTGACATTAGTTTCTTTCTTTCTTTTGTTGGATAGCCTGTATATACTTGGGATTCACCAGAGTGGCTTGTCTTGCAGGCAAGATCTGGTTTTACTCTGGTAAGGTAGAGCTGACTCTATACAACTGCTTAAGTGCTTATATAAGGTGCTGGTATACACCTCAATATAGGGGTCTGTCTTATTTGTGTCTGAGGGGGCTTTGAAACTTCTTATACCATCAATTATTAGAAAGTAATCTGGCTTGTAAAAATTCTTCAGCTTTTCTGAGCTTGATGGAGTACCTGGCCTTATAATTATTTCAAAAGAGGCTGATGTATCCTCCTATTCTACCAGGGAGAACATCACATTGGAGACTGCAATGCTGTCCCATGTTAGTGAGTACTATGCAGAGGACATTTGAGCCCGTCATGAGTGTGCTGACTAGCTGTTCCAGAGCATTTGTATTGACAAAGCCCAACAACTTCTGAGCCAACAAGTTTATGGTCATGTATGTCTTCCAGTCAATGGTAGGATAATTAAAATCACCCATGAGTAAAGTGTTGGGCTATATGGTAAGTGACTCCTGTAAGTCAAGGTATGTGGTATACTTTTCCTGGTTCATGGTGAGGGACCTATAGCTATCTATGTTGTGGTAGGGGATTTTGCCTATGGTTAATTGGACATGGAGTAGCTCAAAAAAGTTGTACTGTTTAACCAGTCTTGAGGTATACCTATCCTTAATGAGATGGATAGCCCTCTTCCTTTGGTTCTTTCACACTCAGTTTGTGGTCTGGATGTATAGAAAGTATAGTAGCCCTGCACTGCTGGGGTGCTTTCTCTGTCTTTTAACCATGTCTTAGTGACTGTACAGATGTCAGCACCTTCCAAATTGAGGAGTGCTTCCAGGAAGTGCAGTTTCTTGTTTAGACTCCTAACTTTAATCAACAGTATCTTGAGTTTATCTAGAGAGGATTTTGTTACATTGGGAAGTTGTTTATTTTGACACTGTCTAAAAAAGGCACAATAGGGGTGGCAAATGCCTTTGCCAGTATCCAAAAGCCTAGAAGAGACAGGTGTAGACCATATTTGGCAAAGCAGCATGGTCTTTCAACCACGTCTGATAGATTTTGGATCTCTTTGGACTGACACCAGAAGCTAAGACAATTGTTAAAATCAATCAGGTTTTCTTTGTATTGTGGCATCATCCTCGGAGAAGGTAGAATGCTGCTTAAGGCTAGGCCTATTTCTGCCCATATGGATAATCTGAGAGCTCAGTCATGCCTCCCTTCATATAGTCCAGAGAGGTAAATATCATATCATTCACCCCCACATGGACTACAACAGAGTCATACTGGTACTTGTGGTTGAGTATCTTGAGTGGATGAGTGACTTGATGGATCCTGGCATCTGACAGGCAGCTAACCGTAACCCGCTCCTTATCCAGCCTGGTGAAGGCAACATCCATGTGTCTCATTATGGAATCTCCTATGAACAGCGCATTAGGTTTTGTGCCTTATGGGCTTATTTGATGAGATACTAGTGTGTGCGTTATTATGTGATTTTTTTTTTGTTTTGCTGTTGTTCAGGAGGCCTCTGGTCTTTTGGTAAGTTGCTAGTGAGTACCTTCCACATATCTGGGTTTATGTGTCATGTCTTTATTTAGTGTGGGAAGTGACATGTGTGTGTCGACAACCTATTTGGCATTTGATTTGTCCATATGTGAAAGTCTTGTCTCCAGTTTCATAGTGTAACTACATCTCTGATAAAGCATTTGTTGGCTTCAGGAGTAAGTGGTTGTCAGTATACACAAGACAATTGTTACATTGCATGAAGATGCCAGTGTCCACCAGGCTGGCCACAGAGATGTTAATTAACTGTCCATGCATGATCCTTACTGTGGATTTAGTTAGGGAAGGAAATGGGTTAAATTAGACTGGACTGCACTGATGGCACAGAGAGTGTGAGTGGGAACTATACTTTGTGTGGTGAAAAGGAGACACATAAAGCAAGGCTGTTGAGCATGCAACCTATTTGCTCCTAGAGCAGCAAGAGGATGGGCATAGTATTAGTGATACTTATTCTTGGAGAATTTCAGTTTCAAGGTGCTTGTGTCTACACAGAGCACAGCTAACCATCTATAAAGGGCACTGCTAACCATTGCTGTGCAGAGAACAGATTAGCCCAAATTCAAGGCTTAAATATTTGCAAAGAGGAGCAAGTTTTAAACTAACTACCAACTGGGAAAACACGCACCAAGTCTTCTACCAGCAGTCACAAATTCAGATAGGACAGATCAGCATTCTTCTACCACAAGAATGAAGAAAAACATTCTTAATGTAGAATGGCTGGTTTGGAGCCCAAGTATAAAAAGACCAGACAAACTAGCTACAGCAGCCCCATACCTATCTGATACAATGTATTACAGGGCAGTAAATTATTTAAAGCAGAAGTAATCAGTGCATTTTTTTTGTAAGTGCAGCAAAAAACAGCAAATAACTTAAGAAACTGCTAAATGCACTTGCAATTAATAACAGAAGTGCAAAAAAAATACTTATTTTCATCTTTTGAGTGATGGATTCTTGAGGTGAAAGCAGATTCTCAGCACTCCCTAGCAAAAATATTAAATGAAAAGCAGCTCTGAGTAAAAATGAAGGCATAAAGGACACTCAGGTATGCAGACGTACACATCAACTGACATAGCAGGGGTTATGGCCATACACAGAGAATTCTAATGGCTGCCTGAATGATGGTCTTCCATAAACATCTCTTGCTCCACTGTGGAACAAATGGGTCACCTGCTCTCTAGAATGCTAATGATTGCCAGGCGGTAGGAAAAGAGAAGGTATTAAAATAACTTTCACAGACTTCTGTGCAGCTAACCTTTGATCAGCTCAACCGGCTCATACTTTGCATAGTCTGTGAACTGTCACAGCTTCCCGCTAAGGTTTTCTTCTGTCTACCTCAGTTGATGTTATGCTGCAGCTTTCCATCTGCTTTTAATCAGCTTTATAACTCGACAATCTTTTTTATTTCTGTATTATTTCCTTATAAAATTAGATATGTGGACTGTTCTCTTACATTACTATTCAGAGATTCAGTACTAGTATGATCTCTAACACTTGAACTAATTATAACAGTTACATTTCCCTATACTATAAAAGAGCATTCAAGCATTTGCTATGTCTTTTTGCCTAATCAGTGAAACTTCTGTCACAGTGAGAACTCAGGTTAAACTGTCAAACAGGACGGACAGGACATTATTTTTTTTTTCTTTTTATTAATACCCAGGTAGCTTAACTTACTAAAGTATTTCTGCACCAGACCTGTACTGAGTATTTCTGCACCAGACCTGTACTGAAATATTCCTGTGCCAGACCTGTACTGAAGTATTCCTGTGCCAGACCTGTACTGAAGTATTCCTGCACCAGACCTGTACTAAAGTATTCCTTGCAGCTTTTAGCAATGTATTTACATGCTGTAAACTGGTTAAGTTTTGTTCTGCTTAAGTCAGTAATATTGTTTGCATATTAGGGAAATTTCATGCTTATACAATGCTGAACATGCATTATGAAGTATGTTGCCTTCTACTTCCTTCTTTTCAAATATAAATAACATTTCAGATGCTAGATACATTCCAGAATTGTAGACCTATAATATTCCCACAGAGACTAAAGCAGTGCCACATGAAGGAGATGGATATTTTTGTTAAAGAGTTTCAAAATCATTCCACTTTTTAAGGATGGTAGTATAAAAATGTTACTAAGGGTATACACTAGAAATAATTAATGGGAGAAATGCATTCATACATTTTACATAAGCATAGTAAGGACTGTACATCTAAAGGCATTATCATTTCTGGTATTCCTTGACCTCTGTTTGCTTACACAGTTGTGATTTTTTTTTCAGAATACAAATTAAATTCTGTCTATATTTGGAAATAGAAACATGGAATGTTCTTACAATCTTTCTAGGTCAGTAGGTTATAAACCTGCAATGCTCTCATTGGGCTGTACTAGCATGTCTCATAAATATACATTGCATCTTTTTCATCGTAGTATGTGACCTCCTGTGGTATATATAGTCTTAGTCTGTCCATATCTGCTGTGATGATAGTATATGATATATAATATGTTGATATTGACACCATCATTTCTTCTGAACCTCAAGCAAAGTTGTTAGGTATAATTATTGATGACCAACTAAAATTCAATTTCCATGTACAGAACAGTATAAAGAAAACTCATCAAAAGCTTGGCTTGCTGTATAGAAACCATAGGTTCCTTACCCCTAAATCCAGAATATCACTTGCTCAGGCCTTTCTTCTTCCTAACCTTCTGACTGCTCTCCAGTTCTTACTAACTTACATTTTTCTCTTCTATCTAAACTTGAAACCACATATAACAAAGTTACCAGATTTGTTCATAACTTGCTTCTGAATTCATTGTCTTGCACTCCAGAATCTTAAATGGTTAGAATTTCCTAACCAACTCATGCAGTATATTCTCAATTTCTTTTAATCTACTCTATCTTAAATAAACCATTCTTCTGCCTTAGCATATCCTCACTTGTCTCCCTCTATAACCCCTCACACCCCGTTAGAAGTTTTGACCAACTTTTCTTACAGATTTACAAACCTAAAACATCACTAGGACAAAACGTATATTCCTATCTTCCTCCTCACTCATGGAATAAGCTTCCCTTTACCCTAAGAAATATCACCCGTGCACAGGAATTCATGATAGCTCTCAGACATTACCTAGACAGCTCTAGGAGATGTTTTTGTGACCATCCCACTTAAATGTTCTCCCCTTCCTCCTTCCTGCCCTCCCCTCCTTTCGCCCTTTTTATTTTTACCTACCCTTTCTTTCCTGTCTGCCTCCTACGTTACCTCACATCCTCTAACTATTCTAACTTCCTGACATTTTAAAACAGCTTTCTACTACTCTACTCCTCACCCATCCAATTTCTGTTTTAATACCCTTTTTATTCTTCTAAACCTACTCCTCTACCTTTCTCTTTCCTTTTCCCTTTACTTTTTTTTCTTATACTTGACAAAATAACTCTTTATCTGTTCTGTTTGACCACCTTTAACTTCTTCCTAGGCATCCTTGCAACTTCACTCTGACCAAATATTCTTCTTTACCCTCTTCTAACATTTCGTCCCACTTTCTAATACTTCTCTTTTTGTAAAATCTCATGGTGCTTAATAACCTTTGTAATATATACCATTTTTGCAATCTGTATACAAATTTGTTATCCTGTACTCTGATCACTCTGCCTGTATATTTTTGTAGGAGTGTCTCCTTTGTTCTTCTTATATAATTTGTTTTGTAAACTTATGTATTTTTCACTCCTGTACCACATTTGTTTTACTTGTTATACTTGTCATTTTTTAATTTTGTACAATCCTTCATTTTGGCGATTTTCTCCTCGGGTCTCTGCTGAAAAAGGGCATTAGCTCAGATGGACTAACCTGGTTAACAAATGTCAAATAAAAAATAAATAAATAATATGTATCTTCTGAGTGGCTTTCTTTGTCCTATCTGTCTATGGATACATATATGTATATCTATCTAGATATCTATGGACACATATGTGTAAATCTCTCTATCTATCTATCTATCTATCTATCTATCTATCTATCTATCTATCTATCTATCTATCCATCTATCTATCTATCTATCTATATCAGTATGGATCAGTCTGCACATTTCCTTCCAAGGCATTCATCCATTAATTAATGAATGCAAGTGCTTTCTGTCATTCAACATTTTTTCTTTATGGTATGTTGATGCTGCCATGTCGTGTCATGAAGCCATTATCTTAGTATACTTCACTTGTGTGTCCATTCTTATTGGTGGCAGTGTGATTTCTTCCATTATTTTGTAGTATACTGTACAACTGCATGCTGTAGCATAGCACCCTGCATGTAGTAACACTTGGTATACTGTTTACTCCACACAATGAAGACATTACCAGGTCTACGTCCCTGTAGTATTTAGGTGCTGTGCAATGCCTGCCTGGGAACCAGGTGGACAGTAGTCTCTCCTTTGATAATCACATTGCCACAGTAGTCAGGAAATCCTTCTACATAGCACACCTCATCACAAAAGGGTTCTCATCCAGGAAAAAAGAGGTAATTTCTTCCCCTCTACTCGACACTCATTAGACCCATTATAGAGTACAACACCCCTTTTAGAATGTACCTCACAAGACATCTGCAACAGCTGGAAAGGCCACAGAAGTACCTCACAAAGAGGATTACTGGCCTCAAACAAATGCCCTACACTGACCATCTCAAAAAACTCCAGCTTTACTCTGTAGCATATCGTCTACTCCGAGGTGATCCCTGCCTAACATATAAAGCTATGTCAAACCCAGAGCTGTTGGACATGCTACACCTAAAGAAATCCCAATCCCTCTGAGCTACATGTTCTAGGGACCTAAACCTTGTCAACACAATAAACAGGACTTGCTGGAGGGATAGATTCCTGTTCCAGCGACTTCTCATACTCTGAAACAAGCTACCCATCTATGTCAAGAAAAGTTACTCATTAACACTCTTCAAGAAAAATCTTGATGAGTGGATGGGAAATAGGAAATACATGCTACACCTAAAGAAATCCCAATCCCTCTGAGCTACATGTTCTAGGGACCTAAACCTTGTCAACACAATAAACAGGACTTGCTGGAGGGATAGATTCCTGTTCCAGCGACTTCTCATACTCTGAAACAAGCTACCCATCTATGTCAAGAAAAGTTACTCATTAACACTCTTCAAGAAAAATCTTGATGAGTGGATGGGAAATAGGAAATACACCCCGGGTATCACTTCTGTGGCTCTGCTCAACAGAGGCACAGGAAATTAACTTTCTTGGCTTAGCATAAGCCAGGGAACTCTGTTGTGAGTATAGAGCAGTAAGATTTTTATACATTACAGCTTATGAAATCAGATATAATAGGTTCCATAGTTTTGCAGATTAGGCTTTTTAGGCTAATAGGTCTAAAGTTCCTCGGACATGCAGCAGGACTACCTTTATATATATAGATATAATGATACAAGATGTCTTTACTTCTGGAACATATCTTTTGGCTGTGCTTAAAGTCAACATTTTAAGAAGAGGTTCAAAGAGAGTATGTTTAGTAATCTTAATTAAACAAACAAGAATATGGTTAGGGTCCATAGGGATGGTACTGCTTGCTTTAGAGAAGGTGTTTTTTAAATGTATCATAATAATCTTGGCAAAGGATGGAACACAGGAGTTTCTGGAACTTCAGTGCTTGATTCTGATGTAAAGCTGGTTCTAAATGTATCTGTAAGTATATTCACTGGAGTGAGTAATACCACTGTGAATTACTTCAGCACATTATTGGGTATTGATTCTTAATCATCTGGTGTGGCTAAATAAGAAGTTATGATTATCTTTTAATTTGGATTATGATTTTAATTTGTGTGCTCCTTCATCTTCATTATGGGAACTTTCAGATCTTTGATGATCTTTAAGATAGAATATGTAATATGTTTATGCTTTGATTTATTATTCACCTTAACCAGCTATGTTTTCTTTTGTTATAGAGCTCACTAATGCTTGCATTCCACCCAAGATGCTTTATTTTTAGGTTCTTCAATATAGTTTGTACTAATTGGGATCACTTGGTTTCTGCTGTTTGTTAGAAGTAGTAAAATTCATCGATGTCAGTCCAGGTTGATGCTATGTGGGGAGTGAAATCATGCAACTGAATTGTAATAACTTAACATTTAGTTTTAATAATTTTGTCATTTAAAGACATTTAATTCAGATGTTCATTGCAGTGGGTTTAAGCACATTTAGACATCTTTTGTTGCTGTCAAGGTATATTGAATGCAACCTATCGCAAGATATGAATTAATAATTTATCTTGGTACGGTAATTTGAAGTGCAATAAATTATGTTTATGGGTCGTGGGAAATCTGTTGAGAGATTATTTTAATTGCAGGATCATTAGGTAGTCTTAATGGTCTGACAGAGGTTCACCATCTGTCTTTCATTTTCAGATTTATGGCTTCTGTAAATCCAGAAAACTTTTTGATTATTAGAAATTCCTGCATATTCTTGGGAGAACAAGAGATAAGTAGTTCCCTTCATTTTTTTTCATTCATGGAAAAAATTATTAGCCCTCTTTAGAAGTATTGATGACTCATGCATGTTGCGTTTTCTGTTGGTAAAATATGTATCCAGATAAGGAATTATAATGCATTGTCACATCTCTTGCCTTGGTAAGTAGGCTGTACTAGGACAGCCAGAAACAAGAAGAAAGAGAAAATGGTTTCTTTGTCTGGGTCCATGCCTGGTGATCACCAGGATCTCACCCATTGGTCTTGATCTAATGCATTTTCCTTTTCTGGGTATCCCCTACATGGGAAAGAGAGTGTACTGGAGGGTTTATCATCTAGGCAGTCACTGAGGATGATTGTATTCTTGCATCTATCAAACAATATAGGTTATAAATGTGTCTTTAATGACCCCAAAAAAACACCACCACTGGGTGGCTGACATGGTCACTTATATTACCAATAAGATATATGGTGTTGTTCCCATGTTTGTACATGTTTGCAACCCCCTCCCCCAACCACCCACATGTGCACACACATGCACATATACACTGCCTTGGTAGAACTAAGCCAGCACTCTTCCATCCTTTAGTTGCCTATATATGTTCCCTTGCTGATGGTTGAGCAACAGATGGGGACCAACACCTCCCCTTCCACATAGGATGAGCATGAGTTGGCCACTCACTCATATCCTCCTCAATATGTCTTTTCCAGTGCCTAAACTACTACCTGAACTATGGTTAATGGGGCAATAGTCAGGGTTTTACCTTCTATGCAATGGACCTGAGATTGCCTTTGGGTGATTCATTCCAGAAAGAGAGCAGTAACTCCTCCACTGACCCTTGATACTGCTCAGTGATGTAACTGAAGACTGGGGGGTTATAGTGTATTCTTTTATAACATGCAGATACAGATTTTTCAACTAATACAAAGCTCAGGATGTATTCTTACCGTCAAGATTTTGAATGTTTATACATATCTTGATGAAGTGTATATTTCACAGTCCAAACATTGTGATTATATTTACAAATCATTGCGAGAGCTCTGTATTTTTATTTATTTATTGATTGATTTATTTAACATTTGTTTACCGGGAAAGTCCGACTTGGAATGAAGCCAGTTTTCAGCGGAGGCAAGGGGAAAAATACTCCAGGTGTATCTCTTTGTCTTGATGAACACTAGACATAGCTTTTCCTGATTTTTATTTCATTTTGAGAAATCATAGATCATTAGAAATACTGAACTAGTCATTTGCTTATTCTCATTTCCTTAATATTTCATTTTAACCATTTCCCTGCATGGGTAAATATGATTCTAATAGAGCCAGATGATTATATATATTCTCTTTTGTTTAATAAAAAATCAACAAAATCAGATAAAAGGAATCCAGAAGTCACTAGACATTGGTATAGTACACACACAAAGCTATTCAAATGTATAACAGAGAAAAGAGGAATTTACCTTCTTCTTTTGGAATAGTACATTTCTCATCATACACTTTATAATAAAACAGTCACTGTATTTAGCTCCACAAGCAGAAACCTTTTAATGCAAAAATTTAATGTTTTATGATGTATCCTTTCTATTTTATTGAATGGTGATAGAACATTTGACCACATGTCTGACATCCATAGCTATTACAATGGGGAATGATCATGGGCCAGATTCTGAAAGACTTGCTCTCAGTGTTAAGTCTGTCCTGATTCCAAAAGACTTGCTCTGAGTGTAGGTGACTTACTTTAGTGAAAGGCCTATCTATAAACGAGCTTACTACAGGGACCAGATTCCAAGTGGTGACTTACTGAGAGCAAGTCTTTAGGAATTAAGGCCCATATCTTCAAACTTCAAATCTGAAGCAGTACATTCATTATTAATTCCGCATTTTCATCAGTAATGTAGAAAATAAATGAAAGTTCTAAATCAAGATGTAAACTGTATTACCTCTGTTTCTTTGTAGGATGTGTCAACCTGTTCTAAATTCTAAGCCTAAGATTTACCTCACTATCTATTCATGTGACAGCAATTTTGAAAGTATCTATAAATGAGTAATTCAAATGCCTTAAATTATAGCAAAGGGAAGCGTCGTGATGGGTTTCTAATATTAAGGTCTGAAAACTAATAATCAGGAAGAAGCTGCAGTGTTAGATAAATTCTCATCATATCAATGAAAATCACAGAATACTAAACGAAAATTGAAACTTGAACCTAAGACCTTCAGAAATCCTTGCTGATGTCACAGTCTCTAGACTATCAAGGAGACACTGAACAAGTAAATAAGTATATATTGAGGATTACAGACAAAAAATACACAGTTTGCATGATTTTATTATGTATGCGTACATGCATTACCTTTCTTGTGTTTTTTGGTTTAGATCTTTTAGCAAGAGATTCTCATTTCAGTTCTGCTTTTATGGATTTAGTTCGTTGGCACCATGTTGTCTTTTTGCCATTTGGTATAGCACTATTATGTTGTATTTAGTGGCAATAACAGTGATACATTCCTGGTATTACATGTGTCTGATGTCTACAAAACCACTAATGCAAATTTTCAATTTACAAGATATGTGGTTATTGAAGTTAGCTGGAGTTTGCTTTTAAAGTTTTCAGTTTAATCAAATTACTCTCTGTGGTACAAACATGCAATTAACCTGTGTCATTAATGTCACAAGTAATAAGAATTCAAGCTGTTTTCCTTTAGAATAAGAAACCTAATTAGCCTCAGATATTTTCCATATTGAAGTGCAGCATTTGCTGAAGCTAACAAAGGAAAGGTTACAGAGAGGTTACTTAAAGCACGTCTTTGCTACTGTAACAACAGAACAGTAAGTACTAAATCTAAATGCATTATTATCAGTAGGAGCAGCATATGAGCCCAGCTTAAACCTATAGAGACTAGAGCATTATTTAGACATGGAGTCGCCTACAGAGAAAATCCAATAAGGAAGAAAACAAAGTACCTATTTTGTTTTCATGTTCATACAATGCCCTGTCCCATATTTATTCTTTATGCTTTTGGGGCAGTTTTCTAGTATTTCTGTTGTAATATTTGAGTCAATCCAGCACAATACACAAAGTAACAAAAATTAATAACAGCAAAACAATGCCTTTTTGATAACATAAAATTTACTCCAAAAAATAAAAGGAAGACTGCAAATTCTTAGAGTAACAGATCATTGCCAGCTCCATTGGTGAAAAGAAATAAAGGCCTGCCTATAATCCAGGTGATCCAAGTCTAATTAGCATCCATTCCTCTCAACCTCATAGAGCAAAAAATCGGGACAAAGCCATAACTAATGGGGGGGGGGGGGTCAAAGGACCAAAAATAGGGACACTTTTTAAATATTTCTCTTACACATTTAGAAAGTTGATAGAATAACAGATAATGGCTTAGCATGATTTTTTCTGAAGGGTATGAAGTCTGAAACTCAAATGTCTGTCTTTATTTTTGACTTCAACCCTTAATGATTTGCTACTGATTTGCCAGCAAACCACAATTTTATGATAAACTGACCAAAAATATGAGAGAAAAGTCTGGACATTCTGTGGAAATCTGTACAGTTGAGAGGTATATTAACATCTAATATGACTATCAGAGCTTTAGAGGTGAAAGACGAAAGATAATGCAATGCCCATTGATCTCTTCTAGGCTGGAGGCTACAGCAATGCACTAGGACACTGCTGCATATTGAATCTTTGTGGTGATATCAGAGTTGTAATCCACAAAGAACAAACTGCAAACCAAGGTAGCTCAAAAGTATGGAAACAGCACACATGACGCCAAAATTCACAACAAAAAAGGTTACTTTAATATTGAAATGCTGATAAAAACAAGTAAAAGATAAGCACTGAAGAAGTTTTCATTAAAAAGAGGAAAGAGCTTATCTTTTACTTGTTTTTATCAGCCTTTGAATAATAAAGCGACCTTTTTATTATGAATTGTGGCTCCAGGTGTGCTGTGTCCATACTTGTGATACCAGAGTTGTGAAAGTGAAGTAGTTTTATGGCAGATGGGGGGAACAGAGGGCACATCACCACATAAGTGATGTGTTCTTTCATGGTACTGTTGCAAGTCAGGCCAGAGTAGCAACATCCAGTGTGTCAGTGAGGAGGTAGAACCTTAAATTAGTAATCTTACATGGCACAGTATAATGGCTCCCCCTGGTCCTGACCCACTCAAAGTGCATGGGGCTTGAACCCCTCATCAATCTTATAATTGGTAGTGGATTGATGTGTTTAAAATTCTCTCAAATGGAGGAATAGTGGCACCTGGAGGCTGTTGTATGGGGGAGCCATGAAGGCAGGAGGAGAGGTGATTAATGTAGTGGGTAATAGAAGAAGCTGAAAGGTACTTACATATTATCACAACCAGATTCGACTTGCTGTGGAAATGTTTTAGAAAGAAGGTGAGAAATTTATCTGAAGATCTTCACACTGCGGCAAAACTATATGAGGGTGTCATCAACCAGAACTCAAAGCACTTGGGCTAAAAACATTTACAGAACCCATCTTGAAATGGATTATAGTTAACACACATACATTTTCGGATATTGCTTGGTACTTTTACTATTTTGGGTACTTAGTGTGTAATCTGGTTGTGATAATATGTACGTACCAGCTGAAATCTTATAGGCAAAAAAAGAGTTGGAGTAATGAATGTTTGGAAAAAATTATGAATACAGTCGATGTTCCATATGTAAAGAATGCAGTAGAAAGAAAAAAAGTTGGCATTAAATAAACGTAAGCCTCACTGAACAAAGCAGAGTGACATTGTAAAATGTAAAAAAAGAGTAGTTTTATAAGGAGCACAGCAAATGGTAACTTAAGCATTCAGTGGAGTTCAGTCAGAGGTGTTCACTTAACTCTGAGCTATCCATTCAAGCACAGAGTCCAGCAAGGGAAAGCTGAATCTAAACATGTAACCAGCTGAAGCATCCCTACCACTTAGGACTACTGTGGCTATATTTAGTTTCAGTTCTGTATGACTTCCCACATTTGCTGTAATATTCACTATGCTATGACCAACCATGTCTTAATAAAGAAAAAAACAGGCTTATTCAATTGGTAAGATCTTTAAAGTTATGCACAGACAATGAGATTTGGATAGATTTTCACTAATAATCTAATATTATGTGGAGGGGGTTATATAACAGAAATGACATTATCTAACAGAGCATATTACCAAATATATACTTTCAAAAGGCCATTCAATTAAATGTTGCATTGATATCTTCAAATTCTTCAAAATGTTATATCAACATACAGGTAATTAAGGGAATTCTTGCTTATGTTTCAATAAGACATCTTGACACTAAATGAAATGTGATGGGTGGCTCATGCTATTGGACTGCAGGACTGCAGCCCCCCAGCTGTAAAAAGAAAATAAAAAATAAAAATGATAGCGAGTCCCAGAACTCCATGCAGGAATCTGGACAAGTTTAACCAGTCCAGATTAGGAAGAAGGCATCAGACTACAGAGATGCCTAGAAGTCTATGTGGTTACAACTGCATAGACTTGAAGGGGATCAGACTGCAACATCTGCAGGCTGGATAGTACGTCTACTGCACAGCAAGGACATGTATTTCAAAATTAGGCTGGGACTTTGAAGCTGCTGCATGAATGGATTCCAAACCCATAGTGTGTGTGTGTGTGTGTGTGTGTGTGTGTGTGTGTGTGTGTGTGTGTGTGTGTGTGTGTGTGTGTGTGTGTGTGTGCGTGTGCATGTGTGTGTGTGTGTGTGTGTGTGTGTGTGTGTGTGTGTGTGTGTGTGTGTGTGTGTGTGTGTGTGTGTGTAAAATGCCCCAGTTAAATAAACCTGGTGGCTAGAAACTCAGAAAATATACCTGGTGGCTCGAAAATAACTCAGGCTCAAACCCTGTACCTTGGGTGCAGGTAGCAAGAGCCTGAATTCCCTACCCACCACCACTTGTGAAAACAATTCAGATTTTTGCCTCATATTTTTGTTCTGTTCTGTTCCTCATAAAATCTGTGGTTTTCTGGATTTTGAGTTCACTAAATAATGACAGGCATTTGATTTTCAGACTTCACATTCTTCAGAAAGTACATGGTAACATAAAACATTTTATTTTAGCAATTTTCTAAGTTTATAAGATCAATATTTGAAATGTTTCCCTATTTTGGGGGCTGTATTCCCCCATTATTGGTGTTGACCAGTTTTTTTTGTGCTAAGGGGTTGAGAGATATGGTGAGAAATGAATTCACTAAATGATAGCCATATAAGTTTCAGTCTTCCTATTTTTCAAGAAACAACTGATTTGGCATAGTTGCATGTTGCTTTGAGTGTAGTGCACAGGGTGCTGAGTCCAAGACTTGGCAGTGAAATGCATGGTGGTAATGCAGCATTTTAATCTAGCAACTTTCCATGATTATACAAGCAATGTTTAAAATGCGTCCCGGGTTTTTGGGCTTTTGTCCCCACCAATAAAGTTGGGCTATTTCCAGATTTCTTGTACTGCAAAGTTGAGAGATACAGTTGAGTGTCGAGTGGATTTTACAAGGAGCTGAGAATTTCAGGGGAAGAGACATTTAGTGCTGTTTATACTGAGTCTGCTTGCATTGTTAACAGCAAAAAGTCAGTGTACTTGCTTTTGATGCAGAAGGCTGTGGGATTTACTCCCACAGTATGTAGATTCATTGCTGATACTGTACTGTGTTGCACTTTTAAAGGGGGTAGATGCGCAGTCCTGAGAATGTCCTCTTTGGAGGAGATACCTAGTAATTATGAACCTGTTATCAGTTTGCCATCCATTCCCTATTGCAATATTACTAGCTTATCATTTTTTTAATGTAACATAGGCAATTTATTTGTCAAGGGCAACAGGCACTTTATTTGTAGATGAATCAATGAAATATAAAGTTGTTTGCTAGCAATGACCTCTTCATTAGTTACAGATCTCTTTAATGTGTAATTATTTAGATGGCTTTTACTTCTGCAGATATTATGCATATTTCCTGATACTGGTAGATTGTAGAAGTTTCAGTAGACTTTTATGATGGAAATGTTCTTATTTGGGAAGTTTTGACATTATTGGCGCATGCATTTTGTTTCATTGTTTACTGGAAAAATATTCAAAACAATAAAAACGGTACTGTATTATACAATGAATATGATTTAATACAATCAGGAAGGTATATCAAAGAACACATGTATGTTCATTGTGCAAGGGGCCTATGATTTGAAAACAACCCAAAGTTAATCTTTATCTGCCACTGGCCATATATTTTCTTTGAATGTGGGTTTCAATGCTGTTTCAATGAATGTGAGTTTCAAGGGCAGAGAAGTTTTAATGGTAAGTCTATTTTCATTGTGAGACTGCATTGCTTTGTTTAGCAGATATCTATTACTGTTTGTGCTGTAAAATGTAAACTAAAACTTTTAAATGAAATTCACATCATCATAGAAGTAAAGCAGTATGCAATTTAAAGTTTTTATGGTAAATGGGGTGAAATAGCCAAGTAATGGGACATTGGAATGGCTGCAGGGGGAGGCCCCATTCGACCATGATTTTGTAAGGGGGGAAGGTAGCAAACTCAAAGACAGCCCCAGCTGAACGATACCTCTCAGCTGTCCAGATTTTCACAGAATGAATAGATCTTAGCTTCTTATTTCTGGTTTGTGGTTTTATGGCAAATCATTTAGGAATGAAGTCACTAAATAATGACAGACATTGAGTTTCAGACTTCATACTCTTCAGAAAATTGATACTAATGCATATCCTAGTATTCTGTTATCCTTCTAAGTTTATAAGAGCAATATTTTAAAAATGACCTTATTGTTGGGCCTTTGTCCCACTTATATGTATGGACTTTTCCAGATGTCTTGCTCTGAGGTTGAGAGGTATGTATCAGGGCCATCACCATCAGCCCGAGACATTTCAAATTGTGACATACTTGTTGCACCCCACTCCCCCACATAGTGACTATGGATGTGTCCAAGCAAGGCAAGGAGCAGTTATGCAGTATAAGTGTGCAGAGTATCCCCCATCCAAGGTAGACACAAGTACTACAGTGGCTTTTCATCTGTCCTTGATTTTACATAATGTTCTGGTTTTCTGACATATTTTTATACTGTTGGTTTATGCTTCTTATTATTCAGAAAATGCATGTTGTTGCAGTGCCTGTTGCTCTGTGTTTAAGTAGCAATGCTTTAATGACCACCAGGTAAGCTTGTCAGATTGTAAGATGCAAGTAAGCTTTAATAAGCATACTGTTAAAGAATTACCACCATTGAAAGCCTTTTTGTTGTTGCCATGCAGAGAATTTGGCACCCAAGGCAGCGTATTTAAATAAAGTCCCAGTTTTTGTGGTTTCAAGCATAGCTCCACCCCTTTCTAGTTGGCCATGCCCTTCCCATTGGCCCAACCCTTTCAGCTGTCTGCTGCAGCCCCCCTTTGATTTGAAGTCACCAGCCACCACTAAAATGTGGTAAGATTTTGCTGACTCATTGCATCTTTTGTCAGTAATGTCCTACTTTGAGGTACTGCACGGAGATAATTGGTCATATGTAAGGATAGCAAATTGTATAACAGACTATGCTTAACTCAAGAGGCAATACTGAATCACAATCATTCTGTGAATACTTTTAAACTTTGAGCAGTGTCTGTAGATCTAATTATATAATTGCTTCAGAATCTCATGGTCAAATACCTGAATCCTCTATATCAGAAACACTGATTTTATCACTATTAGTTTCCAGCAAATATTTCAACATTTGTTTCAGTGCAATTGTCTACTGTACAATTACTGTTGGCATCATTCATTCTGTGTATGGACATTGTTATTTTTGTATGTTTAAAGGCCATGTATAGCTTGGGAACTAGCAAATGATAGTACATAGTTTGTGTTTTGTATACATTATATATGGGGGATTATGTAGACTCCCTTCATTCCTTCATTTTCGCATTTTTATAAATGGAGTTTGGTATTTTATTCTACATATTCATAATTTTAAGATAAAGGAAAGTGTTACTTGTTAAACTCAATCCTATGGTTTCTGCCAAAGTTTTTGACTAAATTCCTCTTTAAATGGCATTAATCAGGTGCAACGAGCTCACACATAGCTCTAAATGGAAGATATTGTTTGCCATTAACAATTCAATAAGAAATTGCTATGATCGGTCAGAAAAAAATGTGACAGACAGCTGACTTATTTTAGCAGTAATATAAATAATATGATATGGGTGGCCACGGTGGTGCAGCAGTTAGTGTTGCTGCCTCACAGCAAGAGGTTCTCTGGTTCAATCCTCGGCTGGGGGTCCTCCTGTGCAGAGTATGCATGTCCTCCCTGTGGTCATGTGGGTTTTCCCTGGGTGCTCCAGTTCCTCCCACATCCCAAAGACATGCTGTAGGTGGATTGGACACTCTAAATTGGTCCTAGGTCCTAACTCAACACAGTAAAACTCCACTGACAATCACGAGCAGACAGGTGATCCAGTGTGGTGACCCCTAACATGGAAAAGCCAGAAGAAGAAGATAAATAATATGAATAGTTCTTGAAGAGGCACAAAAATGAAAATATTCAAAATAGAATGGATGGATGGGTAAACAAAAGGATAAATACATGAATGGACTGATGGAAATAACTGATAAATGGATGGAAGGAAGAAACATCAATAAAGGAAATTAGAACAAGTTTTAAACTGGCTTCTCCAAGTATCAGTACTGAAAAATAGCAATCAGAGGTAACTCCAGTAAATTAAATCTAAACGATGTCTATAAAATTGATAAATATGCATCACACACATACACATTTACCAGTCACCATGCAAAATGTAAAACATTTTTTTCCCCCAATTTTTTGATAAACAATTCAAATAATCATTCCCCTTTTTAACACTTTTAACTGAATGAACTGGACTATCCTAAACCTTGTTAGCCATGGATCTTGACTATAAGCCAAACAGTGTGTACATTATGTTTATGCATTTAGAGTAGTTATGTATTTGGCATATTTTTGAGAATATATGAGGAATCCAAACTATACTGGAAAACCTCACAGTTAAATAGAGAATATGCAGCTTCCACATAGAAAGTGAACAAACATCACTAGATGAAATGCAAAAATCTCAAAGACAGAGCCACCATGCTGTCCAATATATGAATATTCAGGTTTACCCTCATTTTAATGAATAACAGAACATTGGTTAAGAAACAAATCGCTGCTACTTGCCGCATAGCAAAATACCGAATGGAATGGTCAACGTTTGTTGTTTTTCATTTTTTTTTCATATTATTCTGAAATGCTCACACAGCCAAAACCACCAAGTGTGCAATCATAAATACAGCATCATATGCACAAATCATGCTGCAAGTTCATTCAAATAAAGCTAAGGCATTACATGCACTGTAAACAAGAATGCAGACAGTGATTCATAACACCCACGCATTAACAGAACGCACAGTGTTGACCAATGCACGCAGTGAAACCATGTGAAGTTAATTGTTCCCATCTCGATAACAAGCATCCAAACATAGCTTCTTTGTCCAGTAAACATCTTCGCTTAGGAGATGGACTTAAACCACACAGAAGTCTACTCTTTAAATCCTCTACTTGATTCTACTCTAGCTATATCGCATAGCATGTACAACTTCTGTTTACCTGATAAACTACACAATCTTCTGTGTCATCCTTTTACTGCATTTTGACTTCATGGATACCCTAAAGTGCTAGCATCCCATTAATTCTGGAAATTAATATCAAAGAGTGGAGGAATCCTTTCAGATGTAACATTACATACTCCATACCGTCTTGGTCTACCCTGTATGTAATTTTCTTTAAATAAGAGACATAACAAGTTTCCAATTTTTGGCATATCCTCTTCAATATCTGCAAATGTTGATGCAATACAATCAGGAGAAAGAAACGCTAATGTAGGAATTTGCTTACATATCATAGCAAACTGAGTATTGCTACCAAACTCTGCTGTCAAATGCATTTTTGGTACTTGTCTCCATACAATCTGACAGAGATGAAACCAGCCCTCTTTTGCCTGACTGTTATGTAAATTCCTTTTTAATGATATTAATCACCCCTTTCTCAAAGTCACTTAAAATCATATTTAGTCATATATGAGGCGGAAACATGGCTTTATGATATGCTTTAAAAGTAATGCTGACTTCTTTTTATATAATCCATTCCCTAAGTGCATTGCTGGTTCTCTCCTTATTTGCTTGAATCAAGGGCTTCATAAGTCATATGGCATCTGTTGTTATTTTCATAACTTGGTTCTGCCTGTTGTCCCATATGGCTTTCATGGGCATTTGATTCTTTATATATGCCAATATAGCTTGTTCTGTTGGCATACAGGGGATACTTCTCTAACTATGGCTCAAGCAACACAAGTTCAGTTAGCCTTATGAACACCTTTTAGAGCTAATGGGGATAAAATGGATTGATAAGGTTGTTCTTGCTTTGCTCTTCAAGGGTATAGGGGTAATACAGGGAGCACTCAGAGAAGGCACCCACAATTATGGTAAGTCTGTTTTCATGCCAGTAACTGGCAGGGTAGTAGAGAAGTGTTTTTTGTAGGATATATCACCATATCACCATTGTGGTGAGAGGGTTCCCCTCACAATGCCACTACCTGTCCACTCTGGAAATTTAAGTCCAGCACTTAATGGACAACAGGGCTTAAAGGTAAACATCCAGTACAGAAATTCAGTATGGTGACTGGTCATCAGGTCCATTCTACTCAGATTATGTGGCAGCACACACACACACACACACACACACACACACACACACACACACACACACACACACACACACACACACACACACACACACACACACACACACACACACACACACACACACACACACACACACACACACACACACACCTGAAAATATGCAGACTGCTTTGCTCTAAAAAGAAACCCTCCATTGTTGGTCACACTGAGGGGCGGGCAGTCCATGGGGACTCCAAGGAGAGGTACAACACAACTTAGCACTGGGGAGCTGAAAATCAGTGGCAGCCAGTGTTAAATAAATAAACAAATTAAAAAAAGATATGTAGAAATGGCTGGAGTTTCATGGACAAAGCTCCTTCTTCTGTTAATTATGGCATAAAATAGAAAAATGTAATTTCCTATTTAAACTTCATAACAAAGGAAAAAAATATCTCCATCTTTCCATATTTTTCTTTTTCAAAAGAACTGTAGCTGGAATCAAGCCAAGCACTAGCAAAATAATCTTATTTCATCAGGATGTACTTAAAGAAGCTGTGATTAGTTAATATCTTAGAACCCAAAGGAGTTTATGGGCTTAAATAAAAATAAGCTTTATTAGCTCATTAAAAAGAAACTAGACACTCAACTGAAAGCCTTCAAGGTTAATAAGTATTATACTTGCTAGAACTAAATTTTTATACTTTCTTGCTTTGAGATACAGAATCACAAGTGTTATAAGTCTGTATGGGAAGACTTTTTGTTCTTCATTAAAATCTTAGAGGTGTGTGTCAGTACAACTGTACCAGGATCATAATTCCTGGTCTGACATAAACTCACATTAAATACATTTTTTCATTTATCTGAAAAGTCCGATATTACGTTAATCTGCCTTGCTGTCTAATACTCAGTGCAAGTTTGAGTCCCCATCACAACATTAGTCCACATTCCTAACAGCATTTCCCTGAGTCATATGACTTAACCAAAGTATGACAGCTGTCTTAGAAGAAAAATGTCACTTTTTGGTATGTATGTTTGTTTCTTCTGTGCTTCACCCTCTGTTTGTTTATGCTACCTTTACACTTCATCCCTTGACTCATATTTCTGACAGTATTTATCATACGGACCTATTTCTTTCTGTGAATGTAGTACAGTGATATAGCCAAATTGGATGCTCCTTAAGCATAAACATCTCATGCCTGTTGTGTCAGTGTTAGCCATGGTATAACTTTTTAGCTGCTTACAAATGTTTTCTGAATTGTTATTTTGCTATAAGAGACAGTGCACTTACTATAGCTGTCCGTGATTTGTTTGTTACCTATGGCTGTGTTCTCCTTGTTTTAAAGTTATATTAGAAGATATACATCTCCTGCAAGTTGGGAGACAAATGCTAGCCCACAATGGACAGGGCCAGTACAGAGACAAATTCATAAACAGTGAGTGAATTGAGTAAAAAAGTGTACTTTAAATGTAGAGTAAACAGAATAGATCACCTGCATAAACTATGTGCAGAGGTGCACTGCAATGACATAAATGACAAAACCTGGTAATGTGCTTAATATGATTCACAATATATATATATATCTTAGTAAGTTATGGAGTCTATGCCATAAATTTGCATAGTTGCAGGTGCAAATCAGAGCATTAAAAATGCTCAAAATGTCAATAAACAACATGCTTAAGTGATTTGTTGCATAAGATAACTTAGAAGTGCAGCATTATTTGTAGGCTTGCATTCTGAACATCAGTCTGCCTCTGCACGATGTTGAAGAAAGTAACAACAGTAAAACACAGATTACATAAGATATAACTACAAACTGCAAGGCAGCTATCTTGATCCATTATATAATAAATCCATCACAATGCTACGACAGTTGACAAATGCAATTGCAACTTTAACTCTTTTTCAACAGCTAAAGCATTTTAATGGCACTAGCAAGTCCTACAAGTGATCACTTCTTTTCTCCTACTGTCATCGATTGGACAAATCTTTCTGCTGACCTTGTTTAGATTCATAGATTCATAGGTGTTTACTTGGCTAAAGACTACAACAGTGTTTTTAAGCCTAGCCATGCATCCCAAATTTCTTATAAGTTCAGGTACCTTTAATAAGTGTAAGCAGGGGCTTGGGAGGTGAAACATTTACAAACAGGGGCCAGGGAGATGAACCATATACAGGCTTTCAGTAGAGACATGGGTGCCAAGCCAGGGATGAATTTCTTGTTCTTCATCAAATTGTCCAAGTTACACTTGAATTGGGTTTGGGAGGAACTCTGCTTCACATAAACGAAGTGCCTGTTCCAGAGAAGGCTTAGTCTCTGGGATACATATTTGTCTGTACAGCAGGTCCTATTTATATCACAAGAAGGTTTAAGCCTTTACAATGGGTAATTCTGGTGCTGTTTGTTTTGCAGATATGCAGCAAGTTCATTGGCATGGGGTCTGATAATGCCTTGTATTCCAGGCATACATCTCCCTTCAACAGCCTGTAGGAGACAGAATACAGGGCTAAGGCCTTGAGGCCTACTGCATAGGACATTTTACTTATGCTCTGTATTCTTTTAGTGAGGAACCTCTGTGAATGTTCCAGTTGTTGGATATGCTTGGTTAGGTGCATACCAAAGGGGGTGTCGTAATCAATGATAGGTCTGATGAATGCTAAATACAGTGGAATAATGACTTCCTTGGACCTAGATGCCATAACTTTGCTTATAAATTGCACAACACAGAATGATTTCCTCACTACTGTAGACACATGATGATCAAAGGCTATATTACTGTCTAAGTGTGTCACCAAGTCCCTGACTACTGGGTCACCTGTTAGGGGTGTGTTGTCAATATGATAATTACCAGGGGTAGATGACTTCCTGAAAGAAACTATTATGCATTTCCTGGCATAGTTTTAGTCCATGGCTCTAGCACCAGTTGTTTGTCTGTGTCAGTCCTTCGTGGAAAACATTTGTTTCAGTGGGCAATTCAGTGACAGCTCTTAATTTGCAATTATCTGGAAATTTAGTCAGCCAGAGGCCACTGACATTGGCCCTGACTTTGGAGAAATAAATGTCAAAAAGGAGCAGTCCCAGGACTGATCCCTGAGGGACTCCTCTTGTGACTGTCCTCTTTGTAGAGGTGGACTCCCCAGTTCTAATTTCCTGGGGCCTGTCTGTGAGCCAGCCAGCTATCCACCAGGTTATTTAAGGGTATGTACCTAACCTCGTACATTTGTCAACAATGCTTGAGTGGGGGATTGTGTCAAATGACTTGGAGAGGTCAAGGTAGGCTGTGTGAACCATTTTGCCCTCATCCATTGCTTTGGTGACCATTTTAAAGAAGCCCAACAGGTTTTTAGGCTTGACCTGCCCTTGAGAAAACCAAACTGGGTTGGTTCCAGTGTCTAGTGGTTTCTTATGTCATTATTGATAATTTCCATGATAATTCTTTCAACAGCTTTGCAAATGAGACTAGTGAGACTTATACATCTGTAGTTTCCAGGATATGTAGATGGCCCCGCTTTGTGCAGCGGGATGACTGTTGTTATTCTCCATTCGTGAGACATGAAGTCTGTTTGGAGGCTACAGTAAAATAACAATTTCAGAGGGCCTGATAAATCAGGTTTCATGCTATTTAGGAGGCATCCTGTGATATTGTCTTGGCCTATTTATGCAGTGTTCTTGGCCTTAGAGAGAACATTAAGGACCTTTCCCTAATGATAACGGGGGGGGGGGTTAAATTTTAAAGCATTTCCTGAGGGAAGGTTGATGGGGAGAGAGGGGTAACACAGCTAAAAAATGCCTTGTGTTTATCCTTGTACTGGGCCTGGAAAGCTAAATTTACCTCAAATTTGTCTTTGATAGACTTTATTTGTCCTCTGAGTTGTTTGTTTTGTTTAATGAGAGTAATATTACTCTGCTGGGAGCTGCACCTCCTAATTTTTGCCATGATGTTCTTCCTTCTGTGTTACAGCCTATTGATGCTGAGATTCCACCAGGGTGGCTTGTTTTACGAGTTAGTGATGTACTTCTTCTTGGTGGGTATAGCTACCTCTATGCAGCTATTAACATGAAAATATAGGGTTTATGTGAGCAGTTCTGCATAGGTAGCAGTGTTCTTAGGGTTTATGGAGGCTTGTAATTTTGCCAGGTTATCAGTTAGTAGTAGGAAGTTAGGCTTAGAGTAGTTTCTGAGTATTCCATGGTTAGCTGGGGTTTCCAGGTTTTATGTTTACTTCAAACAAGACCATGTTATGGTCTGACCTTACCACAGTAGACATTACACTAGGGGATGTACAGCACTTTCCCATGTTAGTGAGGACCAGATCCGATATGGTTTCACCCATTGTTGGTGTTTTGACAATCTGGTCCAGGGAGTTTGTGTTTACAAAATCCAGGAATCTCTGTGCCTGTATGTTCATATTGAATATGATTCCCAGTTAATAGTGGGGTAATTAGAGTCACCCAGGAATATTGTTTTGGATTGGATGGTCAGTGTTTCATACATGGTATGGGTTTCCTGGATCATAGAGGGGGACCTATAGCTTGCAAGGAAGTGGTATTGGATTTTGCCCATTGTGACTTGAATGTAGAGAAGCTGAAGTACATTGTCCTGTTTGACCAGCCTTGAAGTATATTTATTTTTGATGTAGATTGAGACACCTCCACCTTTAGTCCCTGTCTGTGTAGTAGCTGGTCTAAATGTGTGGAAGGCATTATAACCTGTAATGTCAGTGCACTCTACCTGGCTTTAAACCATGTCTTAGTGAGACATCAGCATTCTCTAGGGTGAAGAGAGGTTCTAGGGATTAGAGCTTAACTTAACAAACATAAATATATCAGTGAGCATAATCTGTTGGCTGCCCATTTAAGATTCACCACTATATAGATCATAAAATACCAGTAACTGATAAGAGCCCTAAAAAAAGACTTAACTGTACAGCACTGCCAGTAACCAACTTAATATTGTCCCACTGTGAAAATTTTTCTTCCCTTTGTTCAGTTATACATTTGACACTTTTTTGGTCTTCTAAAAAGTTCCTCATTATGTATATTTATTATTTCATTTGTCATGATAGTTAATACTTCTCCATAACTATATCTAAGTCGTATAATATTATTACTAGACCCCTTAGAAACAACTCCTACTTGGACTCTTTTTAGCTATTGTTTTCATTAAGCTGTTATTAAGTGTATTGCCATTGTCTTTACCAGTAACACCTCCCCTTATACTGCCATTAAAAATTCACTTAATCAAAGTCTTCCCTTCCATCACTGCTTAAATCTCATATACACATCAACATAACCACAGTCTGTACCCAGTGTTTCTTAGCACTATATGTATTATTCCTGTTCAGGTCTCTCATGCGTTATACCATCTCAATGTTTCTTGCTGTAAAGAAAAATAAACACACTCTGTAATTGTGTTTATTACTGTTAAACCTGTTATTTATGTACAAGTATCTCATAAATCATGTATATTTATTGTTGTGTTGCATATATAGGTTCATAGGTTTATATAGTCTGTAAACAAATTGTTATAAATGACTATACCAAGTTGTAAATTATTTGCACTAAGAGTAATTTGAATCTGCTGTTGATACATGCTGGTGAGCTTTCCCCCATTCTTCTCTCAAAATAGACTTTACTGAAATGGACTTGGACAACAAATACATTAATAAAGCATGGCCCTTATGCAGCAGTCACTAGTATCTGAATACATGATACATGGGCATGCATACGCTTGAGCGAACACACACACATACACACACACACACGCACACACGCACACACACACGCACACACATTCTAGTCACTCTAGCCATCAGACCCAATAATTCTACCAGTGTTATACATTTTCTTTAGCTAAAGCTGCAGTGAGATAGGCCTTCTGCCATTTGCTCTGCTGTGATACTGGAAAAAGATAAGTGCTTATTTTCAACTATTTTCTGCACTTCTGTTTTACTGTATATCTGTGTAATCTTTGCAACCTTTTTTTAGTCTTATTTTTGTTGTCTGTTAGAACTGAATATCTGTTACTATTTGGGACCTTTGGAGCTTGTAGTGAAATCTTTTGTCTAGAGAGGCCTAGCTGTTTTCTTTGTGGCAGAAATAATCAGTCTGATTTGATATAGCTAGAAGCATTCCTGCAACACTATTATTTTTATTGGATAATTGGCCTGGTTTCTGTTTCTTGAACCTTTAATAGCCTGTGTTTTTAACCAGTTGTACTTGTTTGCTCAAGCTATTCAAAGCTGCAATGAGATAGGCCTTCTGCTATTTGCTCTGCTGTGATATTGGAAAAAGATAAGTGCTTATTTTCAACTTTGTGCACTTCTGTTTTACTGTATATCTGTGTAATCGGTGCAACTGTTTTTTAGTCTCCTTTTTGTTGTCTGTTAGAGCTGAATATCTGTTACTGTTTGTGACCTTTGGAGCTTGTAGTGAAATCTTTTGTCTAGAGAGGCCTAGCTATTTTCTTTGTTGCAGAAAGAATCAGTCTAGTTTGATCTAGCTAGAAGCATTCCTGCAACACTGTTATTTTAAATGGATAATTGGGCTGGTTTCTCTTCATCTGCCTTTAATAGCCAGTGTTTTCAACCAGTTATACTTGTCTGCTCAAGCTGTTCAAAGCTGAAATGAGATGTGCCTTCTTCCATTTGCTCTGCTGTGATATTGGAAAAAGATGAGTGCTTATTTTCAACTGTTTTCTGCACTTCTGTTTTACTGTATATCTGTGCAATCTGCACAACTGTTTTTTGTCCCACCTACCTGCCCAGCTGCTGTGGTGATTTTAAATCTTGGTGGCTTTGAGTTGCCCACTTCTAGTATAAAGTTGATACTGGACACTTCCCCTAATCACATTACATCACCTCAGTCTACTGTTTATAGTGAGAACCTAGTAAAGCCCCACCCTTTAGCTTTTCGACCTTGAATTAACTTATTATCTTCAGTCTCTTCATTTTCTACTAAAAAAAAAAAAAAAAAAACTGTACCTTTTTCTACTTCATTTATATTTGCCATATTTATTACTATTTGTTGGCAACCCCACTAAATTGATGACAGTATTCTACTGAATCGCTGCTTTATTTGTGCTGTCTATTACTGTTGTGATTGTGAGTTACTGTTTCAAAGCAATCTACTGATTACCTATATTTCATTACTATGTACTGCAATTCATTACTGTTTAACTGCATTTTACTGCATTTCGTTTCTGTTTAACTGTATTTTTTCATACTGCAAGTTCTATTCTTTTGACTATAAGTGATTAATCTGTGCTTCATTGTGAGTTTTTTCTTACTGAGTTCTTAACTTTAAAATTGAGTACCATAGTCTAGATGCAGGTCTGTTGCATCCAGAGATTCAGCTGCATGGTTTTTTACCCCTTTTTGAGGTATTCCAGCTACAAGTTTTCCCTTAGTAGCACTTGTGTTATCATCCAGTAGTACTACTCTTAGACCTTCCTCCCTTTACCCTCTTAGCTCTTTCAGTTTCTGACAAATATGGATGGCCAGCTTTCTGCACTTTCTCCTGCCAGTCTGGTTGATATGGGCATCCTGAGACAGTGTAGCAACTGCCTCATGTACACGGACAACCCTGTACTAGTACCACCTAGGAGTACAATTTGTGAGAGATGCAATTACATCAAGAACCTAGCATCGTTGCTGTCTCCCCCACAAACCAACATATCTGGTACTGAGAAGGTTGGCAACATGTACCACCCACACCTACACAATACACCTCCACATATGCGGAGATCCTCAACAAAGCATACCCAACAAAAGAGACCTCCAAGGCATAAACGCATGCAAACTCCACTGCCCACCACACCACACATAGTCCACACACCTGTTTCTCACAGCCACTAAAACCTAAACATAAACCCAACATATTAGTCATAGGAGACTCCATTGTGAGACTCACAGATGTGCCCCTCACCAGGCTAGATAAGAAGAAAGTCACCATTAGTTGTTTGTCGGGTGCCAAAATCCACCATATCACCAATGCACCCAAACCTTTCAACAGGTATTGTTATGAATTTGTCATAGTCCATGTTGGAGTGAATGACTTGAGATATACCACCCTGGACTATATGAAGATATACATAATTGAGCTCGCTGAGTATGTGTCCCAGGCAGGCATGTTCCTAGCCTTAAGCAGCATTCTACCATCACCCAGAATGATGCCTCAATACAAACAGAAAAATATTGACTTTAACAATTGGCTTAGTTTCTGGTGTTATTCCAAGGGGATCCAGTACCTGACAGCCTGGGATAACATGACTGACAAGCCACGATGCTTTGCCAGAGATGGCCTGCATCTGTCTCCCTTGGGCTTCAGGCGCCTAACAAAGGCTCTTGCCTCCCCCATAGTGCCTTTTTTAGGCAATGCCATGAGGTCAAAACTACTAACATGAACATTTCATCAAACGTAAATTAAAGGTCATGCCGCTAAACGCTAGGAGTCTAAACATGAAACTACACTCATTGCAAGCATACTTAACTTTGGAAGAAGCTGACATTTGTGCAGTCACAGGAACCTGGTTCAAAGGTGTGGAGAGCACTTCAGCCATACCAGGTACTCATCGTATCATTCATTCAGACCCCAAATCATGGGCAGCAAAACAAAAGGAGGTGGAGTTGCAATAAATATATACATATATATATATATATATATATATATATATATATATATATATATATATATATATATATATATATATGTATATGAAAAACATATACATCTCTATGTTGGTCAAACAGTATGATGCACAGAAAATACTCTAGGTGCAGTTAACAATTGACAATACCCCCATTCAAATCATAGCTAGCTACAGGCCTCCAACTCCGAGTCAAGATACCCAATCCTCCTATCTGGACCTCTTCAAATCTATCAGGATTCGACCCTTTACCCTGATCCTGGGTGACTTTAACTATCCAGCCATAGAGTGGAAGAAATACTCATGCCAAAACACAAATGCCCAGAGATTCCTTGATTTTTTCAATGCAAATGATTTGGACCAGTTGGTTGACACCCCCACAAGAGGTGAAACTATCTTGGACTTGGTATTAACCAACATGAGTAACCACTGCAGCATCCTTAGAGTGCCATCATGCCTGATAAGATCTGACCACAAAGCAGTCACATTTTAAGTCACGATCTCCCCCGAGCCCCCCCCCCCCCACAGCTAGGGTCAAACAAAAAAACTTTTCCAAAACTGATTGCAACCTCCTGAAGGAAGGTATAAACAGCTTCACAGCCCCCTCCCTCTCCACAGGAACTGGCACATATGTCCAAACCTACACCAAAGTACTATATGATCATTTATACAGCTGCATGTAATCAGGGATACCAGACAGGATGAAATCATCCTCCTCAAGGAAGAGTAAACATGTCTGGTGGACATCTATAATAAATAAACTTTATAATAAAAGGAAAACAATTGCTGTCCATGACCAAGAAGGAGCAGGTGTCTAACTGGAAGCAATCTCTCATTAGCCTAAACAAGCAAATAAGAGCACTAGTAAAATCCTCCAAAGCAAACTTTGAGTCCAAGCTGACCACATCTACTAAAGACAATCATAAGGTTTTCTTCATATATGTCTGCAATCTCAAGAGAATAACTTAGATCGGCTCAGAACTTGTGGCCAAAGACACCACACACACAAACCCTGTAAATATAGCCAACCTGCTGGCATACAGGTTCAGTGAAAAGTGCACTCCTCTGTCCCCCATCAGTAAAACAGGGCATCCCCAGTACCTGCCCCTTCCCCTTATTTCTAGAGAGCAAGTCATCACTGCCCTCTCAAAGGCAAAAAATACAGCCTCCATGGGACCTGATAACATCCCATACTGCATCCTTCATGAACTCTGGCAGGAACTTGCAATCCCATTAGGCAACCTATTCAACCAAAGCCTGAGTACCAGCTTTATCCCAGACAAGTAGGGGTCAGCTACTCTCATCCATTTGCACAAAGGTGGAGCATCCACCGATCCAGGAATTTATAGAACCATCAGCCTAACTAGCCTGATCTGCAAGGCCATGGAGTGGATTATCATGAACCTCATTAACAGGGACATTGTCAAACTCTTGATCCCACACAGTTTGGTTTTGTCAAGGGGAGGTCATGCCTGTTAAATTTGGTCAACTTCTTTGAAACAGTCACCAGGGCCATAGATGAGGAGAAGATGGTGCACACTGCCTACCTTGACCTGGGGAAGGCCTTCAATACTATTCCCCACTCAGGTATACTAGACAAACTCTCTCAACTAGGCATCAATCCATATGTTACCATATGGGTAGCAAACTGGCTGACTGATAGAACCCACCTAGTCAAAATAGGGGAAGCCACCTCAAGTAGTATACCCATAACAAGCAGTGTACCCCATGGATTGGTCTTGGGGCCTCTGCTGTTTGGGATAAACTTCTCATAGGTGCAGGCCAGATCTAGTGGGCTATGGCTGACCAAGTTTGCAGATGACTGCAAGCTGGGTGCTGTCATCAATTCCCCTAGTGATGTGGACATTCTCCAAGAGGGTCTCACCTAAACAAACCGGAAATATAGCCTCAAACTGAATGCCAAAAAATGCATCATCATCACCCCTTTTGGGGAGAGTGACATCCCCACAAATGATCAATTTGATAATAAGGAACTAAGCACTCAGTCAGTCATGAGGGATTTCGGCATGCAGGTTGATAGGAAACTTACTTTTGTCCACTGTATTGCCTCCATTATACAGAAAGCTTTCTATATGGACCACCTCATTCATAAGGGTATCTCATCCAGGGACAAGGTGGTCATAACATCACTGTATTCTTTCCATTATTGAGTACAGTACCCCTTTTGGCATGTACCTCACAAAGCACATGCAGCAGCTGGAGAGACCTCAAACATCTGCCCTACACAGATAGGCTAAAAGCCCTGTCATTCTACTCAGTCTCCTACAGACTCTTCATAGGTGACCTCTGTCTGGCATACAAAGCAATCTCAGACCCTACCCTGATGGGTCTGCTGCATATCCGCAAGTCAGCTCCACTCGAGTAATCTTCATGAGCGACCTCAACCTGGTCTCTGACATCAATAGGACTTGTTGGCGGGACAGATTTGTGTCAGAGACACTCCCCCTCTTGTAGAATATACTCCGAAATGTAAAGAAGAATACCTCATTAAACTTTTTTAAGTGCAACCTGGATAACTGGATAGGGAACAGAAAATGCACCCCTGGGATTCCACCTGTGTCCCTGCTGGACAGTGGCATAGTGTGCTGACTTGTTGGAACATGGGCTAAGTTCTTCGCTAGGCTTCTAAGGACCTCAGGGCGAATAGCCTAGTAACGTCCTATGATCCTATGATCCTATGATCCTATGATATTTCTTCCATTCATAACAATTATTAATGAATTGAGGTATATATGTACGTGCAGTGAATCTGAAAACTTCATGAAATGGATTCCTATAACTGCATTTGCTATTACTTTGTTGTGAGCCTTCCACATCTGAAAATTGCTGTAGTGGTCCCAGTGTCATTAACATGCATAACCCTGTAAATGTAAAAAAAAAATGCCTTTTTGAAGCACACTGTAAAAACTATAAGTAAAAGAAAGATTTTTTAAATAACAAATGCTTTTTATTCAGTTGCTCTAAAAATAAAAAAGAAGAAAGAAGAATGAAGAATGAAAACTTTGTAAAAGAAACACAAACAACCTGATTTCAGGAAAAGCATTAGAGGATGGTTTTGCTGATCCTGGTAATGAGGTACCAGAAGAAGTGACAGGAATCAGCAAAACCAATATCAAATCCTTTTCTGAAATCAGCTTCCCTGTGTTTCTTTTGCAAAGTTGTCACCCTTCTTCCTTAATTTTTTACTTTTTAGAGTGACTATATAAAAAGCATTCTTTATTAAAAAAATTTTTTTTTTTTACTTACATTTTTACTCAAAAACTAAAAAAAGCTGGGAAGTCAGCAATGCAGGCAACACCTACATCTAGTGGGAAGCAATCATTATGCAATAGACAGTGCTTCAGCACCCTGGCCTGCTCAGTGCATAGACTAGTGTGACAGAACCAGAGAGCGACAAAGCTAATTTCAATAAAAGGCATAATAATAATAATAATAATAATAATAATACAAATGAAGTGAGGTGATCTTTAAAGTCCACCCATAGTACATTTAAAATGTAATCCACAGAGCATGCTATAGTATGTGCACTTGCAGGATGCATAGTAATAAATGTCATGGTTCATTCATGTCTTCCTTCTTTGGGAATCACTAATCTGTCATATCATACATTATCCTCTCATACCCCCCCCCCCCCCACACACACACACACACACACACATAACTCTTAACGGCTAGGGGAATTTAAAGAACTAAATTCAGTTAAAAACATCTGGGATGATCTTTGGAATGTCATTGTAGGTGACATGGAGAGTGTTGTCCTTTCAACCTTCCAGCTGTTGAATGATTCCTTTTATGTGATGCATGAACTTCCTCAAGGGACTTCTCCCTTGGCTCACTATACTGCTAGTCCACACATGCAATAACTATTCACAGAACACTCTGTGTGGTGTCTCAGACATTATTCCACAGTTGTACTTCTGAATAGTTTCTGCTCAAATGGTTATGTTCTTCACAGATGACAAGACAAATGCTTTGAACAGCATATACGGCCACAACTTCAAAATGATTTTCAGAAAACAGCAGGTACCTCCCAAAACTACTGGTATATATAGTGGCAGCATTACTTTCCACCAGCAACATCTCACTGTCTTGAACAGATGCAACTTTTCTGCTGCTTCCTAAAAGTTCCATAGACAGTTTCAGCCTTGCATTGTTAAAAAAATCATGGAGAAGTCTGTTTACCGGTGGCTGAATTATTAAATATAGGAAAAAGCCATATTTTCATAAGTCCAGAACTGGGTGGGATGGCAAATATTGCCATTATTACCATGGATCCAGCAGGATGCACCATTTACTGTAATACTGACTGTGATGTTGTCATTGGTACAATGTGTTGTTGACCAAAAACAAAACATTTTACATAATCACTTGCTACCTTGCCACAACCAGAAAATTTGTATTTAGAATAATCATTTTAGCTGTCATAAGAGCTAGTTTACTTTACACTGGTGGGGGCAAGATCAACTGATTCCTCTGAAAGGTAAATGATGTCTACTTACATACCTCAGGCTTCTGGTCTGAGCCCCAACTTGTTTTCATTATTTGTTAATTTCAGATCTCAAGTCACTTACTTTACAGATGGCTTGCCATCTGTAATATTAAGTATTGTGCTGCTCTATGTAGAATCTTGATAATAATAACAAGGAATGTTAGCATTCAGTCATCAAATGGTTGTTAATAACAATAGGTCACTTTAATGACTGATGTGTTTTGGTTGACCAGAAGTTAGGTTGTAATATTATTGCCCAAACTATTGTGAGGAAACTGTACATCACAACAAAAACTACCTTGCTTACAGTGACCTCTGGGTGTCCCAAAGTACTATTACCCCTGCTTAAGTCCCTTATAAGTTCACAAATTGAATACCGCACTGCATTCTGAGTCAGTACTTCATACAACTATACAAAATACAAAGATGCTTTACTGAAACGTTGTAGCTATGAACTGCATGCCCTACAGAAAGCATTTGGTCTACTTATACGTATTATACACTGAATACAATGGACCTTGAACAGGCATTCAAAAGCATTATGGGTATGCCCTTGGGAGCAGGTTTGGAACCTAAATTGTCTCTTACACATATAACACTATAAAAATAACTGCTACCTAGAAACAGAGAATATGGAGCAGAACAGTCCAAGAAGTAAATTCCAATTATACACCATAGCAAAAATTCAGGTACCTGGAGAGGTTAGAGGTTGGTATTGAAAACAAATTGTTACTGCATTTTTTTATTTTAATCATGCCAGAGTGAGTTGAATGTTTGCTCAATAAATGGAATTTTAAAATTCTATTGGGGTGCCCATTTTGGATATCTTTCTTGGACTGGTCTTATACTACTACTACTTTATTCGTGATTCCAATCTTTTGGTGTAAATATGATACAAACCAAAATAAAGCTTTTTTTTTCATCACAGGGTGAATGACCTATGGATCAAAATTGCCTATTAATATAAGAGAAAGCAGTGGCCTACATTAGTTTAAACATAATTTTATATTTACTGTCTTCAAATGGTATTTATCAGTCAACTTCAACAGGATTCATACTTCTGATAACCCCATATGAGGATTATGAGTCTGTTACAAGATGAGCATTGAAACACTGAAAGTCATCCCACTGTTTAATGCTTTGCAACTAGTAATACAAAGTAAATTCTCTAAGATCTGGG
Organism: Protopterus annectens; assembly: GCF_019279795.1. Classification (NCBI taxonomy): domain Eukaryota; kingdom Metazoa; phylum Chordata; order Ceratodontiformes; family Protopteridae; genus Protopterus; species Protopterus annectens. Next base: position 1,513,056,446 of record NC_056733.1, read on the forward strand.
AGTAGATTACCCACAGCCACAACAGGTAAATACAGTTAAAGTTGACACCCTATTACTTGGCACTATTAACCTTTTATAATATCACTTACAATTCCAAATTAATTGTTTCACAACTTGAGTATGGGTTTTCAAATATATTTGTGCATGGTTTGATAATGTTCTTTGGCCACAATACTGAATAGAGTTGCCCACTGAAAACCCAGTGATCACATCTGCAATCCTAAGAACAGGAGGAATGTCAACACTGTTTCATTAGGATATGTCAAGTTACATTTGAACAAGGTTACAACTGGATAGAGTCTACTGGTCATAACTTGATCAAAGGGGAAAACAAAACATGTTTTTTTCAAGTAGTCTACCACCCCCCCTTCATGTGAGAAACTAGACACTGCACACACCCATTACTTACATATTAATTCCATGGTCACACGACCATGAAAAAAGATAAAAATAGTGACTAACTGCTGACACTAGTGTAAAGAGTAAGGGCTATAATTTTCCGAGTGAATCAAGAACTGCTGAGTTGCAACATTTCCAGCTATATTGATGACTTTTAATGTTAGCCATTAAACAGTTGATCATTGGTAGTGCATCCATTAAGTGTGAATGTGGGAAAGTATACTGATTGCAAGATTTCATTATCCATGAGTATTCTCTGTGCTCTTAGGGAGAGTGATCTTGGATTTATGAATATTATGGGGGGGGGCACAAAATCCCACATTAGGAAGTGCAGGGTGAAAGCTCTGCTGCAAAAATTTCTACAAAGGAATAACAATGAGTTTCAGAATTTGTTACTTTCACCGGGCTCTTACTTTTGTTTCTAAATTGTTGAGGCTTCCTTTCCTAGGTCTCACACACCAGCTAGGAAAATATTGAATGCACTCCTTCCAAGATGTAAATAATCAGTTTTTCCCTGAGACCTGTCTGAAATCTATCAAAAATTATCATCTCCCTAAATAATGAAGTACATCACCATTGCTTTTACTCATTTCCTCCAACAATTTAAATGTATTCAAGACATTTTAAATTATATTTGATGGTTAAGAACTCTATCTGAACTAGGGGATGCTGTCATGTGACTCCTGTTGAACTAAATGGTTGCATATAAATGAAAGATCATCTCTTCTTCTAGACCTGTTCTTTAAGAGATACTTAATGTATACTGCCTGCTTAGAATGTAATTTCTACACCTCCTTTTGTATATACTCTGTAACAGTATAACAAAACAAGATTTCTTTTGTAAATAAGTTATTTTTTCCATTAACTCAGGAGCAAAAGCCTTGACCAAACTGCACTTAACCTCCTCTGTATACTCTTATTATATATACCCATTTCAGACAGAAAACCTATGTACTATCAGACTCAGTTCCAGTGGAAAACCACACCGCTGCCTGGGCATTTGCTTTCAGAGGTATACCAAAGAATTCCATACAATAAATATAGTACATAAATGCAAATGCATATTAACCAATCAGAACTAAACAATGTTAACATATTGGATGTTCTCAAGTTTACATTTATATCACATTGACGTGTATTTATATCCTGAGCTGATAGCATTCCATACATAAAAATTAAATATGCATCATTTATTTTAATATTTGAAATACTGACATTTTTTCATACTTTACCATTCTATACTGAATTTTGAGTACACATTTTGTTGTGTTTTAAATTGTCCATTATGCTTGGTCATTTAGCATTTGTCAAAAAATGCTGTTTAAATTGCATAGTATTCATGGCTTTAATATACTTTTAACAGATGAATAAAAATATTGTAACCTTTCAGTGCCTTGTCAATGTAGAAATGCATTAGTGGTGTAAAACTGATTAACAAACCAAGTCCAAGATGGCTGCTGGTCAAGGACAAATCAAGAACATAATCCAGGAAGTCAAGGCTTATGAATTTTGCATGAATATTATTACTCACTGCTCTATAAATTGTTCTGTATATGAATCTCAACTTCTACTTGAAAGAAAATATCCTTAAAGGCATTGTCAACCAGTTGATTTCAGGATGGCATTTTGATGAGATGTATTTAAGAGTGGAGGAAAACTGCTCATCCAAAAATTAAAGTCTACACTTTTGAATTTATTCTGGACTGTAATATCTTTGTATATACATAGAAAAAGTATAATCCATCTGTGTGACAACTCCAATATGAGTATTACAGACTTCCATTATGTATACTGCTTGTGTTTGTGGATCTGACTAGCTAAATTATTTTTAATAAGCTTTAGTGATCTCAATCACCTACAAATTCACAAATAAGGCATTACAGAAGCTGGCATTGAAATGCTGTGTTATATATGCTAAAAATAAGTATAAACATAAAGGCCTGTTTCTTTTCATTATGTTATATAGTCGTCTGTATATATAGTTTCACATTGCAGTAGAAAAATAAGAACTAGAACAGAAGCCTCCAAACAAAAGAAACCTCCAAAAGTGTGCTTAAGGAAGAGTCATGAAAAGACAATTGTTTTCAACGGCAATAGAAGAGGACAGGAATATAATCAAATAACTTAAAACAGGGAAATTTTAAAGTTTAATTATGTAGAAAAAGACAAGATGTTCAAGGTAGTTTTGAGCTTGACAGTATTTGAAATGAACGTGAAGCACAAAATATAATCTCACAGTGGGAGAAGTATAGAAAAGAATTAAGCATAATAAAACATGATAGATTAACTGTTCTATTACTACGTGTGATAAAACAGCAAATATATTACAGGATGCTGTGCCACATTTAAACCAGATGATGGATTCCAGTATATGATAGTCATCCTGAATAGCTACACTGAGCTCAGAAATGTAACATATGGAGCGTAGTAGTGAAAAACTAGAAGAAATGATGTCTTGAACTAGCCTGAGGGAGTAAGCTAGAAATTTATGAATTTAGGTTTTAATGGAGTAATAATGTCACTGATAATACAGACAGGTAATAGCAGTATGGTAAAGAAAAATGTACTAGTGAGCTAAGACAGAAATAAATCCAGACAAGCTGACAGATTTTATCAAACTCCTTGAAAGCCCACAAATTTAGGCAATGTAGATTAAACAATGCATAGAGAAGGAAGCCAGTAAAACAGAAGCAAAGAGAAACAGTTATACATAAACTAAGTAAGGCAGGCAGAAAAGCATCATGAGTAAATGCAACTAGGAATAGAGTGAGTTACAAAAGGAAGTACAGATATGTTTTCTCTACACTTCCTCATGATTCAACTCATTGCAGTTGCATCTGGTAGAGTTCATTTCTTCTACAACTTCCTATTTGTTGCTTTCCATATGAGATCAATGATGATGTAGTTTTTAATTTTGTGTAAGCAGGGATTTTTTTTTCTTTAATGTGTTTCTATTATCTCTGTTGGCATATTGCAATGAAGTTGCTAAGTGCAAGCTTCAGGGTGTGAGAGGCTTGCCTCCTCATGCACAGGGGCATGACTGAGCTGAGTTACTATTCAATCGAAATCAAGTAGATAAAAAATGAAAAAAACAATAGAGATGTATGCGAAGGTGCAGATACTGTGGTTGTGAATATCATCAAGTGACACAGTTCCTGATTGCAGGAAAAAGTACCTGAAAATCTGGGGGGAAAAAACAGAGACCGGATTCATGAACAGCTTCACTTATTGTTGCTATTCTGTCTACAATATGCACACAATAGCATGCTATTTAATATTCGTTAAATAGCTCTGTACATCACAAACAGCATCAAAACAATGGTAAGTGGCACAATATGTTAATGAAGGCTTAAGTATCTAAATTACATGCTAATTAAGCAATCCAGCATGGCAGAGCTATTCAAAAACATATAAAATGTAAACTCAGTGCTCCCTTTTACTATGAAATTCAAAACTTTGATATACCACCACAAAGTCACTTAGAAAAAATATCTAAGGTGTGCAGCTGCCATTATTAACTTGTATGTACAACAGGCTTTAATTCAAGGTACTGCTGCTGTTGACAGAGCTCAACCAAGAAGAAGGGTTTTCAGACCCTATCTGAGATATCATGGACAAAATGATATAGAAAGTATAGAACAATACAGGCAAGACAGGCAAACAATAGTGGAAATATGCAACCTCTGCCACCCTCACCTGAATCCCCAGGGAAATTGTGTAGAACTCATCCCAGTGGAAGCAAAGGTATGTGTTGCATTATGAATACTAGCTACAATAGATATATGAAGGTTGTTACAGGCCTCATCTTCTGGAATCTTACATTACTTTCTAAATTTAATACTACAACATGCAAGGGATGGCATCTAGTTCCCTCAGATCACAGAGGAGAGAGCCACAACTATGCAACAGTTTTATGTGATAGCACACTTTCCTGAGGTTTTGTAGGGACTGCACACACATAAAAATAAATGTCCCCACTTAGTGAACAGGAAAAGAGACAGATTAACAGAAAAGAATGCCACTCCATTAACTGTCAGGTTATCTGTGATGTCCAAGGGATCATCTACAATCTATGTGCAGGTAAGCCTGGCAGTTTCCATGACTCAAATATATGCCACACCTGTGACTTGTGCACAATGTTTGCTACGGGTGACTTTCTACAAGGACATTTAGTGAGAGATGCAGGTTATGCCCTAGAACTTTGGCTCATGACACCCATGAGAAACCCACACAATCTCATTGAGCAAGGATATAATGATGCCCATAGTCAGAATAGGAATATTAAAACATGTATTTGGCTTGCTCAGGAGGTGTCCTGCAGTACAACCAGCCACCTCTGCAAAAATACTCAGAGTCTGTGTAATGTTGAACAATATAATACAGAAACAACTTCAACAAAGATAACAAGGCCCTGGATCACAGTTTTCAGGACCACAGGAAGGGTCAACATCTCCAGTTGATACAGATGAGAAGACAGTGGAAGAATCACTAGCTGTAGATGGTGCTGGCAGATGTAGGCATGCATAATATGCCATGGGTCTGGCTAAGTGGCAAAGGATAGCACACACAATTGTCACCTAACTGAAAAGGTTAAGGTGGATCGCAAATTAAAGGAACTTATATGAGATTATCTTTTACAAATTAGAAGAAATGTTGCTACACATGTGCTCTTTAAACACATTTCTGATAAGAGCTCCACACATCGGCTTAAATTTTTGATTTTACAAATAATTGAACAGTATATTAGGGGTGATGACATGGTTATGTGAACAGAGAATGTTGAGTATAAATGGATTCATATACTCAGTGGTGATGTCACTCCTGGCTTAAATGGTTTAAATAGCCACTTCTAAAGAAGTGGAGTTTATGCTACTTATTTCATGATAATGCACCCATAAAAGGCTTAGAATCTGAACACATGATTTTATTATAGAACTTTAAAACTGTATAGTATTGTATGTACTGTGTATATCCAATGAAGCTATTTGTGAAAGTTATATATGCTTGTGTGTTTATTAAAGTATTTTTACTGGTATATATTTTTTTCACAACGTGGTGACTTTCTTTGCATCTGACTAAGCAGGCATTAGCTGTTCACTCTGTGCATCAGACATAGGTAATGCAAAGTCACAAAAAATGTACAAAGGGCAAAGTACAGTCATCATTACATATGTGTGCATGGGGTGGGGGGGGGTTACAGGAAGGTAAGTGTGACACCAAAGAAGTGAGTGTGTTTTAGTAACAAACCACTTTTTTCAGAAAGTATACAATCACTGGGGTGGTGTAGCAGTTAGTGTTGTCATCTCACAGCAAGAGGTTTTCCAGTTTGATTCTTAGCTGCAGCACCTATTCTGCGGAGTCTGCATGTCCTCCCTGAGGCTGAGTGAACTTTAAAGACATGCAGGTAAGTGTGTGTGTGTGTGTGTGTGTGTGTGTGTGTGTGTGTGTGTGTGTGTGTGTGTGTGTGTGTATGTGTGTGTATGTGTGTGTGTGTGCATGTGTGTTCCTTCTCTGAAGGAGAAGATATATATATATATATATATATATATATATATATATATATATATATATATATATATATATAGACACACACACACACATATACATATACATATACATATACATATATGGGTCTACTTCAGTAGACTGACTTACCTAAAGACCGAAACTGATAGAATTGAGATGACAACTCCAAACAGACCATGGTATTGAACGGCCAGAAGATCACAATTTTAACATGGAAAAAGAGTCAGATGGCCAACATGGTGACCTTTGCCCTTTTCCACACTGTAGTGTGATCTCATAGTTGTTATATTTAAGTAGGTTGATGTGGGATGTGTTTAATTTAATGTGGTTTGATTTCATGGTGTTGGCGGATGATTGAGTGTTTTCCCGGTGTAAGTTTATGATGTTTTGACCATTCAGTACCATAGTCTGTTCAGTTGGTTCATCTCAGTTTATATATATGTATATATGTATATGTATATATATATATATATATATATATATATATATATATATATATATATGTGTGTGTGTGTGTGTGTGTGTGTGTGTGTATTTGTGTACACACAAGAGTAATGATTTCTAATATGGCATAAATAGACATTGGGCAGTAGACACACTTTGATTGTCCTCCATCTCAGTACCAACATCAGTGACTCTTTGGGATTCTCTGTCTCAGTGGTGGTTCTGTAGCAGAGCTACCAATAGTAGCCTTCCTTTCCTGCTCAAATGCAACTTCTATATGCAGGGTCCAAATTGTTTTGATCCACCATTATCCTGCTTATGTCATAATCAACTTGCTCCCTGCCTCTCTCTCCCTCTAGCTATCTCTTTACCATCTTCTGTGTTATTAGTCTAAGTCCTCATCATTTGCTTAATGTCTGGCAATGGGCAGCAATCCAAACTGATGGTAAATGGCAGTTCTAGTGTTATGGAAAAATCTTGTGAGTTTTTGACTTCGACTACATTAGCACAGTTAGCTTCACACAAATATCCTTAAATTTGCTGTGCTTTACAAAAATAGAGTAAAAGCAATCAAGTGTGATTTCATTAGACTTTCCAAGATGGCTGCATACTGATCTACAGCTTAACTTTAGCTCTCCCAGTGTGATAAATGAAACTGAAAGACAAGGGCCAGGAACTCTATCACTTTTATTAAATTCAGTTACTGGCTAGTAAGTTCACTGCCTGGATGCCAGCATAGAAGAAGAGAGCCTGAAAGAAAATCAACTAGAAAATGTGAAGAGCAAATACTGACTGGAAAGAATCCTGCAGCTGTTCAGCAAAAGCAGTTCAAGCTCCAGATTTGGTGCAATACATGGCTTCCAGTAATCAGGAGGAAAAGTAAGTCAATGCACTCAGATATGATTAAAATAAATGAAACACTGAATGAGTGTAGTAATCCATATAACGAAAGACAGGGAAAAAATGGAGGATTTTTTAAACAGATATTCAAATTACCTGATAAAACTGTAAAAATCAGAGTTGAAATGAAGAAAATGCTGGCTGAGTATACGACCGCTCAAGAAGAGATTTTTTTTCAAAAATGGTAGAATTAGAGGACAGAGCATAAATGGAAAATCTGAGATTTTCTGCTGTACCAGAAAAACTAGAACTCACAGACTGTATTAATTTCTGAAGGCACAAATAAGCAACTGGACTGGTATTCCACAGCAGGAACTGTTAACTGAAAGGGCACACCATGCCCATGCTTGAAATATGGCTATGAGAAAGCATCTGAGACCTGTATTTGTAAACTGATGGATTTGATCCTGACAAAACTGTGGTAAAAGGGTAAAGTGTTAAAAAAAGGACCCAGTAAGGTATTTGTGGAAAAGGATTATTCACTGTATACCAGAGAGAAAAGAAACAAATTCATTACAGCAATCAGGGAATGTCAAGAGGCATGTATAAGATTCAAGCTGCTGTAGCCACCTGTTTTCAGAATATTTTACCCTGTAGTGTCAGAGTTGTTTCTGATACACAACAGGTTAAGAAGGAAATACAAAAGTATGTCCAAAAGAAGTGAGAAATCGAGCAGAAGGGGACTCTGCTTTTCATTCTTCTAATAGTAAAGCAATCAGAGAGACTATGTCAGTGGAACTTTTTCCATTGTTCCAAAGGAAAATACTTCAGCGACAGAGGAAATCACAGGAGTTAACTAGTAGAATTGAAAGTACCTTGAATTGAACCAGTGTCTAGAGTTGGAAGATGGAGATGAACAGGATGAAGACCAGCAACATGGAAATGAGTGAATAATGTGAAATTGCAAAGCATTGATTGCATTTGTGAAATATATCTGTTTAGAAAGAAATGGAAAGGGTGGACTTTTGTTGACATTGATAAACTTGTGAGGAACTGAAAGGCATTTGCTTCTTTCTTGTCATTAATGTTTGGGGAGACACTGAGGGAAGGGGAAGAGGAAGGAAAAAAAGGTAACTGCAAAGTAATGCAATTTGTGTTCTTAACAGTATTTCTTTGAAACTGGTATATAATAACTATACTGAAGTAAACTGATGTTTTTATTTCTTTCTTTCTCTTTTTCTTACTTTCATTTTCAATATTAAGAAATGTAGGTATTAGAATGCAAAAAAAAAGAGAAAAGGCTAGACAAAACTGTGTTTAAGTTAATAGGCTGTAAACTTGACTTTCTGAGGAGGGAGTGGGGTGCAAAAATACACCAATCATAATATATGTAGAGCTAATGTGTTTTGTCCTACTTTTGCATAAATGAATGTATGGATTAAGACCCTTGGCTTAATTAATAAAATTCTTTAAGTGGAAACAAGTAAATAAGAAAACATTGCATACAATGACACATTTTCCTTTAACAACAAATGTTTCAGCTTGTCTTTGGATGCTTCCTGCCAAGGACTAATTTTTTTTCTCCTATGTTTTCATGGAGATAAGCTCATTATAGGCCAATAAAAAAATACTGTTTTTTCAAGGCTAAAGGTCAATATTTTCTGAAAGTTTGCCAGAAGTTTTTCACATCTGGGATGGGAATAAAGATTAAAACTGAACAGACACCACATAGTGTAAGCAGAAGTACAGGCAATAACATTTATCTTAACATGGATAACCTCAACTTTAGGTTAGTTAAGGCCTGTGTTTGCAGTTGTCTATTTGGGACAATTGTTCTTATTATGAGGGTTAAATGGTCTTGAGAAAGTATCCAAGACCTGTATTTATAAAGATGAATCCTTCTAGCTGAAAGAGTTGATCCTGACAAAACTGTGGCGAAAGATCAAAGTATTAAATGTTCAACACAGTAAATTATTTGTTGAAAATGATTAATTGCTGTATTCCAGAGAGAAGAGAAACAGATTCATTACAGCAATAAGATAATCTCAAGAGTGTAAGATTCAAGCTCTGTATCCACCTGTTTTCAGAATATTTTCACCTGTAGGATCAGATTCATTTTTGATGCAGAACAGACTAAGAAGGAAATACAAAAGTATGCCCAACAAAAATTAACCATCAAGCAGAAGACTCTGCTTCTCAGTCTTCTGATAGTAAACCACTTAGAGAAACTTCATCTGTGGAACCTTTTTCATTGTTCCAACAGAAAATACTTGAGAGACAGATGAAAGCACAGGAGTTTACTAGAAGAATTAAAAGTACCTTGGAATTGAACCAGTGTCTGCAGCTGGAAGATGGAAAGGACGAGGAAGAATACCAGCAACTGGAAATGAGTAAATAAGTGTGAGACTGCAAATCCTCAAGTGCATTTGTGAAATGTGCCCTTTAAAAATTGTGGCAAGAGTAGACATTTGTTAAACTTGAGTTTAACTGAAAGGCATTTGCATCTTTCATGTCATTAATGTTTGGGGAAACAATGAGGGGAAGAGGAAGAAAAAAGGTAACTGCAAAGTAATGCAATTTCTGTTCTTAACAGCATATCTTTGAAACTTGTATATGATAACTATACTGAAGTAAACATATGCTTTTCTTTCTTTCTTTCTTCGTACTAAGAAATGTAGGTATTAGACTGAAAAAAAGAGAAAAGGCTAGACAAAACTGTTTTTAAGTTAATAGGCTGTAAACTTGACCTTCTGAGGTGGGAGTGGGGTACAAAAATACACAGATCATAATATATGTCGAGCTAATATGTTTTCTCTTAATTCTGCATAGGTGAATGTATGGATTAAGACCCATGGCTTAATATAATAAAGTGATTTAAGTGAAAACAAGTAAATAAGAGAACATTGAATATAATAAAAAGTTTTCCTTTAGCAATAAATATTTCAGCTTGTCTTTAGAAACCTCCTGCAGAGGACTACATGTTCTCTCTTCATTTTCATGGACACAAGCTAATTATAGGCCAATAAAAAAATCACTGTTTCTTCAAGGCTAAAATCAATGTTTTCTGAAAGTTGGACAGTAGTTTTTCACATCTGGGAGGGGCATAAAGCAAATTAGGAGCTGTCACTGAATCTCACAGTGACACAAAAGTCCACAAGGAAGGGCTGACACAGACAAACAGCTGGAGTCAGAGCCATGAACTAAAACTAAATGTCAAGAAATGCATAATAGTATCCTTGGGAAGTCATCCACCCCTGATAACTATCATATTGACAGCGCATCCCTTAGAGCTGACCCATTGGTCAGGGACATAGGGCACACATAGACAGTAATATAGCCTTTGACCATCATGTGTCTACAGTAGTGATGAAATCATTCTCTGGTGTGCAACTTATAAACAAAGGTATGGCATCTAGGTCCAAGTAAGTCATTGTTCCACTGTATTCGGCATTCATTATATCTGTCATTAAGTACAATTCCCACTTTGGTATGTATCTAGCCAGGCATATCCACCAACTAGAATATCCACAGAGTTTCCTCACTAAAATAATACTGAGCATAAGTAAAATGTCCTCTGCAGACCATCTCAAGGCCCTTTCCATGTATTCTGTCTCCTGCAGGCTGTTGAGGGGAGATCTATGCTTGGCATACAGGGCATTGTCATATACTACTCTGATGGACTGTTTACATATCCACAAAACAAACAACATGAGAATTACCCATTCTAAAGACTTAAACTCTGTCAGTATTTATTCCAGTGTATAGTTTATAAGTCATCGGAAGGCAGGTTATTGATTGGTGTATAATTTTTAGGATAGCTTGCAGGTTCGCTCTTAAGTAGGACCATTATTTTTCCTGTTGTTAACCAGGCTGGTGTTTGTTCAAGGTGTGTATATAAATAGTTCTTACTCATGGCCAAATCTTCATGTAAAGATGTTAATACTTTTCACCAGAAGTTAGGTACTGCATCTGGGCCTAGGGATTTCTAGTTAGGGCTTTACTTAACTTTGTTTCAATCTTTCTGGCCATTACATCATCCCATTTCATATCCTGTATATTTGAACTTCTTATTATTTCTTTTATGTTTTCTATCCATTTAGCATCCTCATTATATTCCACAATATCTGCATAGATATTTCTCCAATGTATCTATTTATTCTTTTTTTTCATGGTGTTTCAATTCCTTTTACATTGTTTCCCAACTCCCCATAAAATTTGTTTTGGGTCATCAATGAATTGTTCATTTTGTACTTTTCCTTTATATTTATCTGCATATAGTCCAAGTTTTTCGGCTTCTGCTGATAATTTGATTTTATTATTTGCAATAGTGCATGATATATTCTGGTTTGTTCTAATACTATGCATTGCTTTTTTCACATCTATCTTTCTGAGTATTTTTGTTGATCTGTTTCCTCTTCTATACTCTTCTAACACTGACACCTCTTGTCTTAACTCTTTTATAATTTTCTCTGTTCAATACTTCCATGATGGCATTTGATTTCCCTCTTTCTTTTCTCTTACTGCCCTGTGTTTTTGTGGGAAGACTATATCTGTTATTAGCTTAGTTGCACAGTAATGTATCCTATTTACTTCTTTTATATTACATAAATTGCTACTCAAGTATTATCACAACCAGATTTCAGAACTGGCATACTTAGTTGTGTTTCTCAGAAAAAAATGTATTTTATTTTTATTTCTTTTTTATTTTACATTTGTTTACTGGGAAAGTCCAACTGGACACATGTCCATTTTCAGTGGAGGCTTGGGGAGAAAAGCTCCAAAAGATACATTACATAAGAAAAATTAACACACAATAAAGTAAAAATTCAAGAACACAGAAGGTAACAATAAAAAATTCATAGCAATAGAATCAAAGTTCAAAACACATACATATTTTTCAGGATAAAAACCTGCATATCATTGCTGGAGCCTTCCTGTGTCCTGACAGAGTACTCTTCAAACTATCTGGAGATATACAGAGCCAAGTATATTTTTCTGGCACTTCAGAGTTGTGTACTGGTAATTGTTGTTTGACTAATTTTATATCATTGCTGGCTGACTTCAGAATTGCGCACTGATATTTTTGATTCACTGTATAGTTTTTCAGATCTCTGCTGAAGGTGTTGGTTTTCCCATACCCACGCCCCCTATTCCTGTCTTGTTGTTTAAATTTGGAGGCTTTTGCAGTTGCCCGCCCCCACTGTAGATTTGATCTGGGACACTCCCTCCAGTCCCATCGCTTTACCTCATTCTACCTAACAGACTCCTTCTGCACTTGTTTTTAGTCATTTTTAATTTAATTGCATTTTTTAAACTGTTTGGTCTAACATTGCTACATACTTAAGTGTGCTATCTTGCACTGCATTTGAATTGTTTTTACTGCTGTTTTAGCTACTTTTCTGTAAATATATATATATATATATATATATATATATATATATATATATATAATAAATACCTTTCCTGTAACTAGTGTAGTCCAGATTCAGATTTGCTGTATCCAGGACTGTATATAAGCTTCTGAGCCCCCCCCCCCAAGCTTTCTGTGTTGGAGGGAAGCCTTCTAGCTTATCAGTGGGAGTGGTAAGCACTAGGTAACCTATTTACCACATAGTGTGTGGTTCTGGCTCAGAAGTTGTAGTTATTGGCCGTGTGGGCAGTTTTTCCATCTCTCTCTCTCAACTTTCTGATCTAAAAGCCTGCATTTGCACTTTTCCCCCCTTTCCTTTAACTTGTTTAGTCCAGATACAGATTCTTAGTTTTAGCACTCAACCTTCCTCATTACTTAGAGGAAAACAGTTTTGTACTTACTTTTCTCACTTGCTTAGAGAAAAAAAGCTCTTGTACTTACTTTCCTCACTTATCTAGAGGAAAATAGTTTTTTATTCAGGCATGTCCAAGGGTCAGCTACCAGTGTTTTCTCCTGTCTATCTGATGAATCTGGGCATCATGGGGCAATGTAGAAATTGCCTCATGTACACAGACAACCCTCTATTTCTACCACCCAACACTACAACCTGTGAGAGATGCACTTATCTAGCCAAACTGGAGGTAAAGCTCTCTCCAATCAAGACTGAACTTGACAGTCAAGAGGAGAAGGTAAACACTTGCACCACACCACACTCATCACATAGTCTCACTAAATCTACACCACCAAAATCCACACATAGTAACACAAAAACATTTGTGGAGGCTCTCAATAATAATCTGTCTAAGCAACAGAGACCTCCAAAGCAGAAACGCAAACAACCTCCATCCCCCAACACAACCCAAATGACACATAGCCCGCAGACTCAGTGTGCCACTCAACCACAGCCAATAAGGCAAAACAGCGTACCCAACACACTAGTTATAGGTGACTCTATAGTCAGGCACACTGATGTTCCACTCACCAGGCTAAACAAGGAGAAGGTTACTGTCAGCTGCCTGTCAGGTGCCAGGATCCGCCACATAACCCACACACTCAGGTCACTCCACAACAAGTACAAATATGACTCTGTCATTGTCCATGTTGGTGTGAATGACCTGAGATGTACCTCCCTGGACTACATGAAAAGAGACATGGAAGAGCTCTCCGATCTTGTAGCCCAGGCAGGTATGACCCTAGCCCTGATTAGCATTCTGCCATCACCCAGAATGATGCTGCAGTACAAGGACAAAATGATTGACTTCAACAATTGGCTAAGCTTCTGGTGCCATTCTAAAGGGATCCAGTATCTGTCTGCCCAGTATGCCATGGTCGACAGACCACAATGCTTTGCCAGAGATGGCCTGCACCTGTCACCCCTGGGATTCAGGATACTGGCTAAGGTTCTTGCCACCCCTATAGTGCCTTTTTTAGGCAAGATTCAAATGACAAATTCACCACTGTAACAGGAACAGGCAAGCTAAAACTGAGGGTGATGCTACTCAATACTAGAAGTCTAAATCTCAAAATGCACTTACTCAAAGCACTCCTTTAAATGGAGAACATCGATATCTGTGCAGTGACTGAGACTTGGTTCAAGGCTCCAGAGAGCACCCCTGCACTAACAGGCTATAACTCATACCACACTTTTCGGCCATGTAACCTCAACCGGAACACCAAAGGTGGAGGTGTGTCCATATTCATTAAGGATATCCACACCTCCAGGCTAGTTGCTCAGCATAATGCAGCCGAGGTTATCCATGTGCAACTAACTCTGGGCAAAACTATAATCCAAATTGTAGCTTGCTACAGATCACCCACCATGCCCTAGGATTCCCACTCCTCTTTTCTTGATGTACTGGAAAATATTAGGGTTCAACCAAACACCCTAATAATGGGCAATTTCAACTACTCCACCTTTAACTGGGAAAAATACTCATGTACCAACTCCTTCGCTCCTTTGCTCAACGCTTTCTGGATCAACTTATCCACACCCCCACCAGGGGCAACAATATCCTAGATCTAGTCATTACCAACATGAGTGACCGGTGTTCCACACCTGAAGTCAATGCCTCATTGGTCCGATCCAACCATAAGCTAATTACCCTAGATATCCACATCCTGCCCCACCTCCCATTAAGGAAACCATGGTAAAAAATTTCTCCAAAGCCAACTTCATGCTTCTTAAGACAGAAGTGGCGGACTTCATGACACCCATGCAGATGGAAAATACAGTTACGTCTACTGAATCCTACACAATTGCACTTTATAAGCACTTACATGAGTGCATGGATCGTGCTATCCTAAACAGAACCAAGACGCTATCCTCCAAAAAAAGGAAGCCAATCTGGTGGTCCCCTGCCATAAACAAACTGTACAACAGAAGGAAGAAACTGTTGGAAAAGAGAGTAAAATCCCATGAGTGGAGGAGCTCCCTGGTAAGCCTCAGTAAGAAGCTCCGATCCCTGTTAAATCGTCCAAAGCTAGTTACGAAACCAAAATCCCAAATGATTCTAAAGACAACCACAAAGCATTCTATAGCTATGTCAAAAATCTCAATGGCAGCACTCAGATCTGCTCTGAGTTACAGCACAATGGCACTAAATATACAGACCCAACTGATATTGCCAACATCCTGGCAGATAGGTTCATTGCTAACTTTACCCCCTTACCCCCACCACCTATCTCTATACCGGAAGAATGCAAAGTTCCTGTAATCATGGCTGCACAGGTAAAAACCAGACTCTCCAAAGCCAAGAACACAGCATCCATGGGACAAGACAACATCCCAGGCTGTGTTCTACACGAATTGCAGAATGAACTGGCACCCCGCCTAAGTACCATGTTCAATCATAGCCTCACCTCAGGCTTTGTGCCTGCTGAATGGCACACAGCGATGGTTATCCCACTCCACAAGGGGGAAGCCACCATGACCCTGGGATCTACCACCCCATTAGCCTGACAAGCCTGGTCTGCAAGACCATGGAACGTATCATCATGGAAGTTATAAACAAAGACATTGGTAATTTCCAAACTCAGGACCCCACCCAGTTCGGGTTTGTAAAAGGTAGATCATGTCTCCTAAACCTGATAGACTTCTTTGAAGCAGTCACCAAAGCTGTAGGCAAGGGTAAGGTGGTTCACACAGCCTATCTAGATCTTGCCAAGGCTTTCAACATCATCCCCCACTCTGGAGTTATAGATAAACTCACTAAACTAGGTATAAATCCCTATGTCACAAGATGGGTTGCCAAATGGCTCACTGACAGAACCCACATTGTGAAAGTAGCAGACTCCAAATCTGACTTCAGACCAGTGACAAGTGTATTACCACAGGGTTCAGTCCTGGGTTCTCTCCTGTTTGATATCTACTTCTCTGAAATACATGCTAACACAGAAGGTCTTTGGCTAACAAAGTTCGCAGATGACTGCAAACTAGGAGCCCTAATCAAAACCCCTAATGATGTAGACATCCTACAAAAGGGCCTCACTGAGACAGATGCCTGGTGTCAAAGCCATGGCCTCAAGCTCAGTGCTAAAAAGTGCATTGTCATTCCCCTTTGGTAAAAACTCTGTACCCATGAACTACAACATAGACGGTAGTATACTTAACACTGGAAGTGTGATAAGAGACCTTGGGACACAGGTGGACAGTAGTCTGTCCTTTGATAATCACATCACCACAGTAGTCAGGAAATCCTTCTACGTGGCACACCTCAAAACAAAAGGTTTCTCATCCAGAAAAAAGAGGTCATTGTTCCCCTCTGCTCATCACTCATTAGACCCATTATAGAGTACAACGCTCCTTTTGGTATGTACCTCACAAGACATCTACAACAACTGGAAAGGCCACAGAAATACCCCACAAAGAGGATTACTAGCCTCAAACAGATGCCCTACACAGACCGTCTCAAAAAACTCCAGCTTTACTCTGTCGCATATCGCCTACTCAGAGGTGATCTCTGCCTAACATACAAAGCTATGTCAAACCCAGAGCTGTTGGACATGCTCCACTTAAAGAAATCCCAATCCATCCGAGCTACACGCTCTAGGGACCTAAACCTTGTCACCACAATCAACAGAACATGCCGGAGGGATAGATTCCTGTCCCAGAGACTTCCCATACTCTGGAATAAACTACCTATCTATATCAAAAAAAGCTCTTCATTAGCACTCTTCAAGAAAATTCTTGATTGGATGGGAAATAGGAAATTCACCCCGGGGATCACCTTTGTGGCTCTGCTTGACAGTGGCACAGGAAAATAATTTTCTTGGGTGGCAAAAGCCAGGGTACCTTTTTGGCTGGGCTTGTATAGGCCCCCATGGCCGATAGCCTAGTACCTACCTATGAACCTATTGGTAATTGTTACTGACAACAGTTAGTGTTTGTTGACTATATAATAAACAGGTCCTTTATCTAAGCAATAAATATCTTCAGTAATGACATTCTTTGAGGTATGATCTGAATAACAGTCTTGCCAGAGAACTGGAATCACATAGCAGTACCCTCATTTCAATGCATTGTTATGTATTAACCTGGGAAGTAACAGGACCAAAGACAGTTGTTTGAATAGTGGGTTTTCAGGAGTTTTTTAAATTGTGTAGTAGAGATTACAAGTTATATGGCTTGGTGGTGTATTCCAGATTCTTGCAATAACACAATCAAAGAGAGATTTACCAGCATCATTCTTATATTTTTTGACATTTACAAGGTTTTGGTTAGTAGATCTTAAGGGTCTAGCAGTAGTATAGGCTTGAATTAGATCCTGGAGTGCAGGGGTTTTATCACGAAGGTAGTATAACTTGTGTGCTACTGATAATTGATTGAGTAGCAGTAGTTGAGGGAGCTCAAGCCAGTTAAGCTGCCTAAGGGATAGACAGTGATGTGACCTGTATGAGGCTTCAGTAGCAAACTTGGCAATCTTGTTATAGCAAGATTCCATTTTGTTTAAATCAGCCTGGTCGAGATTAATCAGGATTGGAGAGGCATAGAGGAAGATGGCTAAGAGATGAGTCCTTGGTATTGCGGCTTTGGTATGTCTGGTGATAAACTGTTCCTATAGAGGAGCCCAAGCTTTTTGTTTACTTTCTTGATGGTTTCAGCTATGTGGATGCCAAATCTCAGGTTGTTGCCAATTTCTACACCTAGCAGTTTAGTGCATGTAGTTCAACTGATTTGGATATTATCTTTGGAAGTTATGCAAAAAATTGCTGTCTAGAGGGGGGGGACCTACCTGGGCTGAA